>NC_056737.1:232251934-232276934 GCF_019279795.1 Protopterus annectens
CAATATGAGTTAGTGGGCAATACACTAAGGACAGTATACTACTGTGTTAAGAAACTGAGGAGTA
The DNA here is from genome assembly GCF_019279795.1 of Protopterus annectens. NCBI lineage: Eukaryota > Metazoa > Chordata > Ceratodontiformes > Protopteridae > Protopterus > Protopterus annectens. The sequence continues at coordinate 232,251,999 of NC_056737.1, forward strand.
TTTCAAGTAACTAAAGACTTTCTTTGGATCACAAGTTTGGCTCATTTATCAGAACATTATATACCTTATTAAAAATTGAAGTAAAACAAATTGATAGCACTGTTCAGGTCATAGACATTGTGATTGTTCTACCTTAACAGAGAGATAATATGTTTTGATGTTTTCTGAACTTGGATTATAGAGACTAGTTATTCAGAGGAAGTTTGTACCCATTCAGAAATTTTGCAGTCATGTTATTTCTGCCCATTTTAATCAAAATGACTGTTTAACATATAGTTGTAAATGATCATTAAAGATAAATTTCTATATCAAGATTATAAAGTTTTATTTTATTTGTTTACTAAAATAGAGCACTGATCACAAAATGATCAATTAAAGATTCAGCCTAGAATGCCATAAACAACAGTAGTACAAGATTCATTAACGCAGGTACCACAAATAATTTTAAGTGAGTGAAACATGAATACAGTCATTGCAAACTATATTCATTATATAAAGAGAATGGATAATAGGTTGATAGGCGTATAACAGGTTTTGCGGATGATGGTGGTTAGCAGCCAAAGCTAAAAGTAGAAGAGAGAGAGGCAGGAGTAGAGGAGTAGGAGTTGAAGCAGGAGAAGACCTTATATGTGCAGTATGATATGTGCACCATGTACAACGTGTAGCAGAAAGTGCACAAATGGAAAGACTATTGAGTCAGCTATGTCAGGTGGGTTATGTAATATGTGGATTGGTCAGAAAGAAACATTCTTATTGTTTTAAGGGTAGGACTTGAGTTATGGTCTAAAGGCTAAATAGTCAGAGATTTCAATAAGGCCATGGGGTCATGACAGAGTTACTGCCATTAATTTTGAGACAAGGGCTGAGAATATGTGGCTGGAGGAAAGCAGTTTGAAATAATGTGTTTGTAGAGAAAGGCTGTAAATTGGAGGTTGCAGCAATAATTTTCATTTTGGGAGGAGAAGAGTTTATCTTGGTGGGGCATTTTAAAAATTAGAGAGCCCTGTAGAAGATTTAATCTGGCTTGAACTTGTGCCATTTGGATTTGACTAGAGTGAGACAGTGATACCCATTCTTGGGGGACTTGGAGATGAATTAGTAGATTTGATTGGGAAGGATCTGAAGACAAATTAATTTTTTGGCAAAAGAAAAAGCAAAAAAGGGAAGACCTTACTCAAGTTGTGCAAGAAGAATACTTTTGTTTATAGCAGCTCTGGTGGGAGGAGAGAGGAAATGAAACATTTTGTTGGCCCGGAAGAGTAGGTAATTGTCTTTGGCTCTTCACTTAGGAAAATGAAGAACTGGTATAACCAAATATCCAGGTAACTAAAGTACTTGATGTTTTAGTGAGGGTGTTATTCAGTTCCGTGATATGGAGGAATTAGTATTTTTGTGACCAAAACACCATGGATTTGATTTGGTGTTTTTTGAAGTTTAAAAGTACTTTTATGGAGATGCAGCAGTTGTGCAGCTGCAGAAGATCTTTTTGAAGTTGGATTTCAGTGAGGTTATTTGAGGGAAAGGTGTTGTAGGATGGCCAAATCATCACTACTGGTGTAGATGTAAGGTGAATTTGTTGACAAATATAGAACACAGAATTGGAGGAAGGACTGAACCTTGGTGTCACCTGATGTGAACCATGTGAACTTCCAAAGCTGTTGTTTTAAACATACTTTTTGTTGCTTCAGTTTCTTAATAAAAATCTTTGAAACCAAAGTAACCTTGAAAGCTAGACATTAGAGAAGCCTAAAATAACTCTGAGACTTGCAGGCCTTGTCCTCCTTGAAAATGTTGGTAGAGCCTGAGAGTGGTTATTGAAAAAGAACACATAGCCTCTGGTTAGCAGTTTTGAATTTCCTATAATGCTGTGAAAATCCACTGTCATTTGCGAAGAAAATCTAAGTTGTGTACCTAAGATATTACATAATGGTAAACAATATAAAAAAAAAAAGCTCAGGGCTTTCAAGAACACCCAAGTTAATAGACAAATTCCATTCTTTCTGAAGTGTATTGTGTAATATTAAATCCATATAGAATGTAATGTGTGCGTGGTCTGAAAAGAATCTCAGAAGAGTAGAACTGTATACTATTTTTTTTTCATTTGCTTGAAAACTCACTTACAGAAAAAATCATTTGACTGACAACCATAGCTGTCTGTAGAAAGTATGTGACAATGTCATTTCTTCTCATATTTTATTGAACTGCTGCTTCATTTTTACTGTTTTTTGCTCTGTGACTGCGTCATTCTGTGCTTTGTATGATTACCACTTCTGTCTTAAATAGCATAGGTTAGATTCAGTCTTGCTGAATCTACATTGTTTGATATAATTTCTGCATAGGTTAGATTCAGTCTTGCTGAATCTAGACTGTTTGATATCACTTCAGCACTAAAACCAGCCATCTTACACTAAGAGGGCCTCCCTGCACCTTTGTGGCATCTGAGTTGGGGATTGCTGGAATAAGGCTCTGTGTGAGGCTTTCCTATCAGTAGTTTGTGTTAAAACTGTTTAAATTTGCTTGCATTTAAGCCTTGTGATTGTGTGGGTTTGCTCTTAGTTTACCAGAGCATTTCAGAGTTTGGCATTCTTAGCCAGAGGTTTGGAGTGCATCTGAACAGAAATCTAAGGCAGCCACTGACATCTTCTGAAAATAAGTGTAATTTTAGTCTGCATTGCACTTTGTGAACTGTATTTTATTGAACTGCTGCTTCACATTTACTGTATTTGCTGATGTGACTGATTCATTCTCCACTTTGTATCATTGCTTATTCTGCCTTAAATAGCACAGGCTAGATTCAGACTTACTGAATCAAGATTGTTTGGTATCACTTGAGGACTAAAAGCAGACATCTTATATTAAGAAGTCCTCCCTGTACCCTTGTGGCAGAAGTGTGCAACTTAGGACCCATCTGAGTTGGGGATAACTAGTATAAGGCACTCTGTGTTGCTTCTCTATTGGTAGTCTGTGTTAAAACTGTTTAAATCCACTTGTACTTAAGCCTCATGCTTGTGCTGGTCTGCGCTTAATTTACCAGAGCTGCTCAGAGCTTGGTGTTCTTAGCCAGATATCTGGAGTGCATTTGAACAGAAATCCAAGGAATCGACTGAAATCTTCTAAGAATAAGGATGGTTAAAGCCTTTATTGCACTCTGTGAACTGTATTTTATTGAACTGCTGCTTCATTTTTACTGTATTTTGCACTGTGACTGCGTCATTCTGCACTTTGTATCATTGCCACTTCTGTCTTAAATAGCATAGGTTAGATTCAGTCTTGCTGAATCTACATTGTTTGATATAATTTCTGCATAGGTTAGATTCAGTCTTGCTGAATCTAGACTGTTTGATATCACTTCAGCGCTAAAACCAGTCATCTTACACTAAGAGGGCCTCCCTGCACCTTTGTGGCATCTGAGTTGGGGATTGCTGGAATAAGGCTCTGTGTGAGGCTTTCCTATCAGTAGTTTGTGTTAAAACTGTTTACATTTGCTTGCATTTAAGCCTTGTGATTGTGTGGGTTTGCTCTTAGTTTACCAGAGCATTTCAGAGTTTGGCATTCTTAGCCAGAGGTTTGGAGTGCATCTGAACAGAAATCTAAGACAGCCACTGAAATCTTCTGAAAATAAGTGTAATTTTAGTCTGCATTGCACTTTATGAACTGTATTTTATTGAACTGCTGCTTCACTTTTACTGTATTTGCTGATGTGACTGATTCATTCTCCACTTTGTATCATTGCTTATTCTGCCTTAAATAGCACAGGCTAGATTCAGACTTACTGAATCAAGATTGTTTGGTATCAGTTGAGGACTAAAAGCAGACATCTTATATTAAGAAGTCCTCCCTGTACCCTTGTGGCAGAAGTGTGCAGCTTAGGACCCATCTGAGTTGGGGATAACTAGTATAAAGCACTCTGTGGTGCTTCTCTATTGGTAGTTTGTGTTAAAACTGTTTAAATCCACTTGTATTTAAGCCTCATGCTTGTGCTGGTCTGCGCTTAATTTACCAGAGCTGCTCAGAGCTTGGCATTCCTAGCCAGAGATTTGGAGTGCATTTGAACAGAAATCCAAGGAATCCACTGAAATCTTCTAAGAATAAGGATGATTAAAGCCTGTATTGCACTCTGTGAACTGTATTTTATTGAAATGCTGCTTCAGTTTTACTGTTTTTTTTGTTCACAGATGACTGCAAACTGGGAGCAATCATTGAGTCCCCTAAGGCTATTAGCATATTACAGGAGGGTTTAACAGAGACAAATGATTGATGCCAAAACCATGGTTTAAAGCTAAATGCAAAAAAGTGCATCATTGTCACCTTTGGCAGAGAAGTAGCCCCTGCAAATTACAATACAGGCAGCACCCCCTAAGCTCGAACACACTGGTGTGTGACTTGAGAACACAAGTTGCTAACAGTCTAAACTTCGATCACCATGTATCCACAGTGGTAAGGAAAGCTTTTTACTTTGCACACCTCATAAATAAAGGCATTGAGACAAAGGATGTTATAACTTCTCTGTACTCCACCCTCATCACACCACTAATACAGCACAACACTGCCTTTTGCATGTACCTCACCAGACCTACATGGAAATACCAAAAGCCCTGTTGTTGATGTACTCTCTGTCCTATGGGCTGCTGGGAGGCAACATGTGCCTGGCCTACAGAGTGGTCTTTGACCCCAGCCCTAATGGAAATGCTGCACATCCACAAATAAAATGTAACAAGAGTCACTTGCTCCAGAAATCTCAACCTAGCCTGTGACTTAAACAAATCATACTGGAGAAACAGATACTTCTCCCAGAGACTGCTGCTACTCTGGAATAAAATCCCCATTTACATTAAACAGAACTCCTCTATGACCCTATTTAAGTGCAACCTGGACAACTGGATGAGAGACTGTAAATTCACCCCTGGGGTAGCACCTATGTCCATCATGGACAGGGGCAGCTGCTGCTGATCATAGATTTATTTCTGCAAACAATCAAACCAATCTAACAATGGCCAATTAGGGAACCATCTAACAATGGTCAATTAGGGAACATGGGTATTACATGGCTAGGCTTGTAAAGGCCCTAGGCCCATTGACCAAGTAATCTCCTATGAACCTATGAACCTCTTATGGTTGTGAATCTAGCAGAGTATGTGTAGATTGCAATGGTCAACCATCATGTTGCATTCCCAGATGTGTAAGATGTTTGTGTTTACACTGCAGTACTGATTAACTGTGTTTGATGTGTTTATTTTGCCTTCTCATTTGTGCACCCATGAAGTTAGTATACATAAGTAAGGGGTGTGAGGGTGCAGGGGGCCTACTCCACTCCCACACCTCTGCAAAAACATATTTTATGGTATCTTTGTTGTGGAAATCTTTTTTCAGTCAAATGAGGTTTCCTGTAAATGGGTTTCAAAGAAATCGGTCTAAGCATTCAGGTTTCAGGCAAATGAACTAGAACACTATGTACCACAAATAAAGAAAAGAAATTGAAAATTAAAAAATGTACATAGCCAGGATTTGTGCAATGGGGAATAAAAAGAAAAGTTAGAATTGCCAATGTAATGGCAATTTGTGAAGTAAAAATGATTAAAGATTTCCATAAGTATGGATTTAGCTGTGTTTGTATTCGCATGTTTTTCTTTAGATTTTCTGTCTTTAAACTGATTAATAACTGACTTCCCATCTCCAGCAATAATTGCATAATGATTGCTGAACTTAAGGACTGAAACAATAAGACCAACAACTTCAGTATGTCACGTGAACAGCAAATAAAGACTCAACAAAATAATGGGCCTGTTCAATAAGGGCTCTTAAAAAAGAAAAAAAAAAATAACAAATAACATTAGTAAGCAGAAGTGTTTACATTTTGTAAAACACCAAAATACTAGCAGACTATTTTTCAAGAATAGCTATGCCAGCTTTATTTTATAAGCTTCTTAAGTTTCTCAAGTTTCCAGTTACTCTGCAGTTAGGTTAAAAAAATCCTCTTGAATGCAGCTTCCTTTAATCAATATATAAATTTCCTGGTCTGATACATACTTATCGGTTTGAAGGTTGTTACTATTTACATACTCCTAGTCTCACAGGAAAATATATTTCTTAATTTAGGCATTGTTTGTGATAAAAAAAGAAAAGATTATCTTATTTTTGTTTTATTCGATGTTAGTCTAAATAGGGGATCCTATAATTTTCATATTGTGTTTCTAATGCTAAGCCAAGCCCATTTCGTAATGCTGGATTGCACAGCTATAAAAGTCAAACATGGTTTGCTTCTTAAACATTTATAGCCTGCGATGTATACATGTAATTTCTTTAATCTTTGGTAGTAATCTAGGATTTTACAGCTACTTATCCTGTTTGCAAGCTGCCATTGTACAGTTTCTATTAGATCCACTTCTGTCTTGGGTAGACCAAGTTGTACTTGATTACAAGTCTAACTATTGACTTAAAAAAGACATTCATTCCCACAGATTCAGCAAACGTCTGTGCAGGAATAGCTTATTCCTGCATGGAAGGGACCGTTCTAGTACAGCATGGCAGAGCGCCATGCATATTCATGAAGGCACGCTGCCATGCTGTAATCCGGACACGGTTCTGTGTACGAGTGTAGGGGGTGTGCATGCTCTCACAATACACATGCCCCCTGCACTCCATAAATGCTGTACAGCAATGTAAATAGTACCCACAGAATACCTTCCAACCCCTCAGAGTAAGAAATCTGGAGAAAGCAAACATGTCTGGCTTGTACAGACTTATAGAAAGTTGATAGAATAATAGGTTATGTATTAGCATGATTTGCCGCAGGGTATGAAATCAGATGCTCAAATGTCTGTCAGCAGTATCTACCTGCAATCATCACAATGTGTCACTAATTAGCCAGAAAGCCAAAAAAAGGACCAAAACTATAAGGACAAAATCTGGACATATAAGGTTCTAATTTTTTTCCAGTCTGGAATAAGGTTTAAGCGTAGCTGTGTGGGTGTGCCCATCATGCAGCTATGCATAGCAGCGTTTAAACCATGAAAGAAGTTAAGTAGAACTATACACAGAAAAAAAAGTAAAACTGGAATGACATAGTGGTTAAAGCATTTGCCTAACATGCAGTCAAGCACAGTATGAGCCCCAGAGGAGGCCAAACATTTTCATATGGGAAACACTTCCACAATGTATTTTTAATAAATAGGTAGTGCATATATTTATGTATAAGTTAACCAGGGTAGTATAGCAGCTCCAAATGTGAGGTGTCACTGAAATTAAAAGTTTAAACAAGATTTAGCATAGCTAAGCAGATTTGTGCACAGGTAAGTGAAGCCTACACAGATTAAGCAAGTATTAATTTAACTGTGTTTTAGCAGTGCTTAGCTCCGCGCAAACCCACATAAACCCACTTATAACTGGTTAAAACTACTTTAATCACCTTGTCACCATCAGCCACTGTTTTGCACAGCAGCAAAATAATCACCCCTGCCCAGTCTTGGACTCAGAGCCCTGTACACCATAGTCAGAGTAATGTACCACTACTCCATCTGAATATTTTTTTTTTTAAATATATCAGTCAATACAGGTATAGAATGCTATGGAACAAACACTGTGGAACCAGAATGTTTACAATATATAAATATACAAATAAAGATATGTATGATGATAGATATATATGAAAAGTGTATACATCAGATATATGTAGCTGTACATATGAAATTAGACATATAGAATATGTACATATATATCATAAAATAATATATATGAGTAGATATCAAACAAGAAATATACTGAGATATCAATAGTCATATCTTACAAAATATATATACATGAATATAGAAATATATCTATACAAAGACAAATATATATTAACATAATATATACATACATTGCTCACCAGTGGGAGTGGGAGCCTTGAGCAGCCTATCTTCCCCTGAAGAAGTGACGTCAGCACAAGAATCTGTAGTAATTGGCCGTTTTGGCCATTTCTAGCTCTTTGTAGTTCCCTGCATAAAAAACCCGCCTAAGCGCGGCTTTGTGCAATTGTGCGCATAGCGCAGCATAGGACAGCGGTGGTTAATTGGGTTTAAACTATTCCCGGCTCCACAAAGTCTGCTCTTCACTTTTTCCCTTAGAACTGCTCTATTCTCTCAAATTGAACACCCTATACTCTATCTAAGGCCCAGCACTTGCACAAAAAAGCAATTTTACAATCTTAGCACTAATAAACGAAAAGCACTACATCCTCACAGACTCTTTACGGTCATCTCATCCCCCATTGGTCCTTTTTAATTCAGTAATAAGAGTTCCCTATATTACTCTAGCATGTCCAAATGTCAGTTAATGGTCTCCCCTCCAGTCCAGCTGGTGAATCTGGGAATCTTGAGGCAATGTTACAACTGCCTCATGTACATGGACAACCCTCTCCTCCTCCAAACAGGATCAAATATATGTGAGAGATGCAACTATATAGCCAAACTGGAGGCTGAACTCTCTCAACTCAGAACTGGTGTAACCAGTCAGGAGAAGGTAACCTCACACAACACAAATCCAGTCTCACATAGTCCTACAACATCAGCAAACCAAACACATAAACACACAAAAACATACTCGGAGGCTCTAAATAAAAATCTGCCTATGCAGCAGAGACCTCCAAAGCAGACATCCAAGCAAACGCTACCACAGAACAAATCATGTGCAACACATATTTCACAAAGTCAGCGTGCCAAGCAGTCACAGCCCTTAAGGCTGAACAACACACCTGATACACTCGTAATAGGTGATTCTATAGTCAGACACACTGATGTCCCGCTCAACAGGCTGAACAAAGAGAAGGTCACAGTGAGCTGCCTGTCAGGCGCTAGGATCTGCCACATAATGCAAGCACTCAGGTCACTCCAAAGTAAGTACAAATATGACTCAGTCATAGTACATGCTGGTGTGAATGACCTGAGACGTACCTCCCTCGACTACATGAAAAGAGACATAGAGGAGCTCTCTGATCAAGTAGCCCAGGCCGGTTTGACCCTGTCCTTTAGTAGCATATTACCATCACCTAGAATGATGCCACAGTACAAAGACAAAATGATCGATTTTAACAACTGGCTAAAATTTTGGTGTCATTCAAAGGGGATCCAGTGTCTATCAGCCTGGGATGACATGCTCGACAAGCCACGCTGCTTTTTCTAGGGACGGCTTGCACCTGTCACCCCTGGGCTTTCGGATATTGGCAAAGGCTCTTACCACCCCCATAGTGCCTTTTTTAGGCAAGGCTCAAAAGACAAATCTACCTCCATAAACAACACAATGAACAAAAAACTAAGGGTAATGCTGCTAAACGCCAGAAGTCTTAACCTCAAGATGCATGCACTTGAAGCTCTCCTCAGTATGGAGAACATCGACATATGTGCAGTGACAGAAACCTGGTTCAAGGTTCCAGAGAGCACCCCAGCACTACCAGGTTATACCTCATACCATGCATTTCGGCCCGAAAACTCGGACTGAACCACAAAAGGAGGGAGAGTATCCATTTTTATCAAGGATACCCACACCTCCAGGTTAGTGGTGTTGCACGAAGCATCGGAGACCATCCATGTGCAACTAACAGTGGGCAAAACTGCTTTTCAGTTTATAGCATGCTACAGACCACCCTCTCAAAATCAGGAATCCTACTCGGCTTTCCTGAAAACATTGGAGAACATGAAGATCTCTCCAAACACCATCATATTGGGTGATTTCAACTACCCAAACATAGACTGGGAGCATGACTCAAGCCCCAACACCCTAGTCCAAAGGTTCCTGGAATTTATAAACTCAAACGCCATGGAACAATTAGTCTCCACCCCCACAAGACGGGATAACATACTCAACCTGATCATTACCAACATGGGGACTCTGTGCTCCATACCAGAAGTAAACCCCTCATTGGTAAGATCAGACCATAAATTAATCTCACTAGATATCCAAAACCCCTCCCCACCCCCAGCCCAGAAAACCACAGTGAAAAACTTCTCAAAAGCGTACTTCACACTTCTCAAAACAGAGGTGGAATCCTTCAAGGCCCCCGGGACAGGGGAAACTATGGCCCAAACAGCTGAATCCTATATAAACTCATTCTATGGACACTTCCAGAAATGCATGGATCATGCTATCCCTAACAAAACCAAGACCCAATCATCCAAAGGCAGGCGTCCAGTCTGGTGGACCCCAGCCATAAACAAGCTGTACAACAGAAGAAGGAAGCTACTACATGATAGGGCAAAATCCCTAAAAGGGAAGGCATCTGTGATCAGTACTAGCAAAAAATTACGATCCCTCATAAAATCCTCCAAGGCAAGCTTTGAGAAAAAAATTGCAAAGGACACTAAGGACAATCACAAGGCTTTTTACAGCTATGTTAGGAACCTGGGGTGCAACTCCCAGATATGCTCAGAGTTAATTCTAAATGACAAAAAATTCACGGAACCCATAGACATTGCCAACATCCTGGCAGACAGGTTTAGTGCAAACTTCTCCCCCCCTCCCCCCCAAAAGAGCAAATATCTATCCCGGCAGAGTGTAGCCCCCCTAGCATCTCAGATGCTCAGGTGAAAGCCGCCCTCTCCAAAGCAAAAAACACCACTTCAATGGGACCAGACGGTGTCTCGGGTTGCATACTACATGAACTCCAAGAAGAACTAAACCCTCATGTAAAAATGTTGTACAATCTCAGCCTTACTACAGGATATGTACCAAATGAATGGCATACAGCAACAGTGGTCAATTTCCACAAAGGTGGTGCCTCAACGGACCCTGGAAACTACCGCCCCATAAGCCTGACTAGCCTAGTCTGCAAGGCTATGGAAAGGATCATAATGGAACTCATAAACAATGACATTGGGGACCTACAGACACTAGAGCCTACCCAATTCGGCTTTGTCAAGGGCAGATCCTGCCGCTTGAACCTGGTCGACTTCTTTGAAACAGTCACCAAGGCCATAGATGAAGGGAAGGTAGTCCACACAGCCTATCTGGACCTCGTGAAGGCATTTGACACAATAACCCACTCGGGCATCATAGATAAGCTATCCAACTTAAATATAAACCCCTATGTCACAAGATGGGTTGCAACCTGGCTCAAAGACAGAATCCACAGAGTCAGAATTGCTGGAGCCATGTCTGACTCAAAACCAGTCACAAGTGGTGTACCACAGGGCTCAGTCCTGGGACCTCTCTTGTTCGGTATATACTTCTCTGAGGTGCAGGCCAGCACAGGAGGACTGTGGCTGACCAAGTTTGCAGATGACTGCAAACCGGGAGCCATAACTGACTCTCCAGCTGACACGAGCATCCTTCAAAAAGGTCTCACAGAGACGAATAACTGGTGCCAGAGCCACGGTCTAAAGCTTAATGCCAAAAATTGCATAGTTATACCCTTTGGCAAAAACAAAGTACCCACAAATTATCACATAGGTGGAAACCCACTAAGCATGGAGGAAGTAATCAGGGATCTGGGGACCCAAGTTGATAGTAATCTCTCCTTTGACAACCACATTGCCAAAGTGGTTAGAAAAACTTTCTACATAGCCCACCTTATCATGAAAGGATTCACATCTAGATCGAAGGAGGTCATAGTGCCCCTTTATGCGTCCCTAATTAGGCCCATAATAGAATACAATGCCCCTTTCGGGATGTATCTTAACCGACACCTGCAGCAACTAGAAAGACCCGAAAAGTACCTCATAAAAAGGGTCAAAGGACTCAAACAGATGCCATACGCGGCTCGGTTAAAAGAACTCCAACTCTACTCAGTTGCATACCGCCTACTTAGAGGCGACCTATGCCTGACATATAAAGCTATGTCCAACCCAGAATTAATGAACTTGCTCCACCTCAGAAAATCCAAATCCCTTAGAGCTACATGCTCGAGGGATCTGAACCTCTGCACAGAAATAAACAGAACATGTTGGAGGGACAGATTCATAACCCAGAAGCTTCCCTTGCTCTGGAATAGAATCCCAGTCCATGTTAGACAGAGACCCTCACTGACTCTCTTCAAGAAGAATCTTGATGAGTGGATGGGGGATCGTAGGTTTACCCCGGGGATTACTTCAGTGTCACTACTAGACAGAGGCACGGTAAACTAACCTTAGTAAGGGTTCGGTAAACACGAATCGAAGGGTGGCGAAAGCCAAACTCACTCGAGCTAGGCTTATAAATGCCTCAGGGCAGATAGCCTAGTATGAACCTATGAACCTATATATATATATATATATATATAAATATATATCTAGGTACACACACACACACACACACACACACACACACACACACACACACACACACACACACACACACACACACACACACACGCATATATATATTCACTTTATATCCTCGAAATACTGAAAAATCGAAATTCAGTATGTTGAGGCTATAAAGTAGAAACCTGAAAAGAACAAAACCTCAGAAATGCGAAATTCAAAATCTCGCATACCACAGATTTTGAATTAGCGCTTCTACTTTACACAAACACACATCTTCCTCCCTACACACAAACACAAGCTCTGTCCTACATAAAAGCAGGGAGGAAAGTCCCCCTGCACCCCCCCATGTGGGAGGCTGCACCCCCCACACCTCCCCTACTTAAATATTCTAACTCCGAGGTCGCACTACATACAAAAACACACAAAACACCACCACACAAGCTATATTCCCCAGGCACACACACACATCACAGCAACAAAACACACTAACACACACTACAGCCCCTACCCAAAACCCTTAACACATAAACACTTACCTGAATCCATAACCACAGTGAAACACCAGAAGCACTAATTTAAAATCTCCGGTATGTGAGGTTTTGAATTTCGCACTTCTGAGGTTACATTCTTTTCAGGATTCCACTTTATGGGCTCAAAATACTGAATTTTGATATTTCAGTATTTCGAGCTTCTAAAGTGAATCCATATACATTTTTATATATATATATATATATATATATATATATATATATATATATATATACAGAGATATCTATATAGATATATATATATATATATATATATATATATATATATATATATATATATACTGATATATACAGACATACATACATGCACATACATACATACATTTACAGAAATAGATATATATGCATATATATATATATATATATATATATATATATATATACATACACACACACACATATATATATATATATATATATATATATATATATATATAAATATATATTTAAATATATAATATCTATATAATTGTATATAATAAAGTAGTGAAACCCCCATACCCCCATATAAACACAAATGCCCCATACAGTATAGTCACACAAGAATAAATGTAATGACAGCACATCGGGCATGTCAGGAAAGGTAAACAAATTTATAATATCTAATGAATGATGAATCAATCTCATACAGGTGGGAGTCCAATAAAATAAAACATAAGCAATGCTAAGCATTGCACAGCTATGCTGACTGGATGTAAGCAGAGTGTAAATATGAATGCTAAGCAATGAGTAGCTCAGCTAAGTGGATTTGCCCATTGGTAAGCAGTGCTGAACCTGCCCCTTTAAGCACTGCCAACCTTAGCTAAGCAGGTTTGCCCGTAGCTTAGCTTACCTCAGCATATTCAAAACCATCCAATCATGGCAAAGGGTGAGAAATTGGCCGTATTTAAACCTTGCAGGTTGGAATACAGCTCGTAACTGGTTGTAGCTCCCCACTGCAGGCAGTATGGCAGGTGTTGGAGAGGGAATGTTCTTTTGGTGCAGTGCTGGGGCATACAGGAATCCAAGGTCATGGTAGGGCACCTTGTAAAAAAACATGTCGTGAGACTGCTGTAGGACCAGTACCAGGGCTCCCAATACAAAGCGGAAGCCTGGGATAGTCTAACCCGTGATCTCACCAGTGCCACTGGTATCCCTCGGACTGTTGAGCAGGTCCAGCATCACTATGCTGACTTGAAATGAAGGAAGAGGGAGCTCTTGGAACAGTGGGTCCAAAAAGCAAGACTGAGGGGTCCCAGCAGTTTGTAAGTATTCATTGCAATAACTGTTTACCAAAGTCCAGCCTGTGTGTGTGATGGATAGGTATGCCTAAATGTTTCTCTATTTTCATTACAGCTCCAGCTGAGCGGGCTGTGAACCAGGAAGCCCCTGCCACTAGGTTGCAAAGGATGTGTAGCGAGGCTGGTGTGTAACAATCCTGCTTGTAGTAGACATACCAAATAAATATAAATGAGTAGAATGTCACCTGACAGTATAAAAATTGTGTATGGTTTGTACTGAATAAACCAGACAATATGACAGTAATAGTCCCATACAGGTCATACTTAAATACAACTGTAACTGCCTGGCAATAAAGTTCTAAATCCTGGACTGGTTATGTTTACTCTGGTATTGTATGGAATGAAATGTTGCATTCACCAAGATCTGATATCTGAATAGTAATGTTGTGTTAACCACTGTTTCCCACACTGTTACATAACAAATATGTCTAGGAATGTCTGTATAATAATGCTGTAATTACAAGGTCATATTGCACAACCAAGAGAGAATTAGACAGAAAACATTGAAAAAAGAAACAGCAGTTTCTCAGTAGCTCATGCTGATGAAACACAACTTGTATTTTTAGCAGACACCGCCATGGTTCAAATCCTGGGAGTGGTAGTAAGCTGTATGCATAATTTCAACTGGGATTTTTTGAATATGTGTAGAAATAGTCAGGTAGTGTTAACAAACATTCCCCCACAGGTCTTTCAGGTAAGAGAAGGAGAAAGTAGTTATAGGAAGGTTGAATTATACACTGTGTACAGACATACCATTGTCCAAACCAAGGCCATACGTTATTGTAATAATACCTGTACAGTAATGATTAGAGCAATGATCATTAAAGTTGTGAGTACTGCAAGGATATACAAGTTGTTAATCGACACCCCCCCACCATATCTGCAGCAATAATCTAAACAAACAAATCAATGGGTATGTTTTACATCAAACCAGCTGTTGGGACCTGTGTCCTATTCAACAAATATTGAAATGTGTTTCTATTAATGTTCCATGTTGAAATACTATCATTGGTGTCCTGTTGCTATCAATGTAACCTGCATGCCACAGCAATGGCCACTGTGGTTCCATATATGCATGTGTTCTGTTTGCTGTGCAACTGTTCCATATCTGTTATTTTTGGGCTAATGGGAATATCTATGCATACTGTTATAACTAAGCCTGGATTGTGTTGACTATTACTAACCCACATATGTTCTAAAACTGCAACACCATAGCATGTTTGGAAGGCTGGTCCTAGCAGACCCACCTCTCCCACCTCATCTGTCCATGGCACCGGGCCCCAGTACATCTGGGACCCACCCTGGGACCTCCTCATCTACTGGTCCTGTACCACATTTGGGTGAAACTGCCTCAGGAGATAGGACTCCCCCCCCCCGGGCATGGACAGGATACTGTCACCCAAAGTCAGGGCCAGGATCTGGTGCGTAGCGAACTCCGCAGAGAATTGGGAGATCTGCTATGCCAGCTTGAGGGCCACATGGCAGAATTAGAGGGTCAGCCAGCCCCTCCTGCACAGCCCCCAGCACAGCCACCTTCAAAGTCATGAAGGTGCAGTGGGGAATGCCCATGAGTGGGGACCTCAGTCCCAGTGTTACCATTTGGGGGCTCGTGGGCTTCGGATTTCCAAATACCCTTCCCCGTCCAAGGTGTTTACTCCCCACATGTGTCATATATGGCCCCTGTATGCTGTCTTTTCTGTCTTGTATGTCTTCCTACCCAGCATACCTCTACAGAAATACCGACTATCCTTCTCCAACATCTCACTCTCACCTTAAAAAAAAGGGCAATCTATACCCAAAAAACGATTTGCCCCATACATAGCTGTCCATTTCACACGTGTCCACTGGACACATGTAATCTGGTCTAATTGGCTTCACAGCACATTATTGTTGTCCTCACCCTTCTCTCAGGTGTTTCAGTGTCCAAATATACCTCCAAATTCAGTATATATGCACAGCTGTTGCTGTAGAAGAAATGGACAGCTATGGACCTTCCCTGCACCCGTCCTGCCCATCCCTAGCTATTTTCCTTATTGTCTTTCCCTTTGCATGCCCCCTTTTTCAAAACTTTCCTATCACCCCTTTTTTCTTTTCCTTTAAAGAAATTAGCATGGGGGTAAGCTGTTTTGAGCAGCAGTAAGCGGGTTTGCATGTGTTTGTGCGGTGCTAAGCCTATAGAGATTAAGCAAGTATTGCTTTAACTGTGTTTTAGCAGTGCTTAGCTCCATGCAAACCTGCTTACAACTGCTTAAAACTGCTTTAATCACTCTATCACCATCAACCACTGTTTTGGCCAGCAACACAATAATTAGCCCCACCCAGTCTTGAAACCAGGACCTTGTACACCATCGTCAGACTAATGTACCACTACTCCATCAAAGCTGTACTTCTGAATATTTTTTTTAAATATATCATTCAATACAGGTATCGAATACTGTGGAACTGGTCATGTTTCTAATATATAAATATGCAAATATGGATGTGTATGATAATAGATACAAATGAAAAGTACATACATCAGATATATGTAGCTGTACATACGAAATTAGACAAATAGAATATGTACATATATACCATCAAATAATACATATGTGCAGGTATCAAAAAAGAAATATATGGATATAGCAGTAGTGATATATGTAAACAATATATATATATATATATATATATATATATATATATATATATATATATATTGAAATATATCTATACACAGATAAATATATATTAATATAATATATACATATATTTTATTTTTATTTTTATTTTTTATTTAACATTTGTTGACCAGGATAGTCCAACTGGATACATGTCCATTTTCAGGAGAGGCCAGGGGAGAAAAGCTCCATACTATATACGTCATACATACTACAAAGAAGTTTATCACATATACATATATATCACATTTTAAAATTTCCATACAGACTTACATTCTTTGAGGATATAGCATCATTTTAATACAAAGCTATTGGAATATTAACCAAATAACTAAGATATAGTCACTTAGAGGCAAGAAGTCCTCAAAGGCACCCTGTTGTGGGGATTGAAGTTAGTCAGGGGTAAAGCAAGGACATAGCCATCGTGTTTTAAAGAGTTGTATACATTTTTTCTTGAATTGGGGTAATGAGGGCTCAGATGTTAGGTCAGCAGGGAGTGAGTTCCATGTTTTGTCAACTGAGTTGGCAAACAGAGCCTCCCCAGCTGAGTCGTTACTTTTGAAAGTGTAAACTAACATTTTGTTGGTGGATCAGAGAGACTTGAGCTTTCGGTAGGGGTGATAAGGCTATTAAGAACAGGAGTGTATTTGGGCTGGTAGAGAGTCTTGTGGGCAGCAACAAGCTGATTGACCTTAAGTAGGTTAGGTAGTTCAAGCCACCCAAGTAGATTAAGGTTAAGGCAGTGGTGGGTTCTATAGGCTGTACCAGTGGCAAATCTGCAATGTGATTATAGCAGCTAGCATATTTGTTCAAGTCAGTTTTACTCAGATTTGTGAATAAGAGGGAGGCATAGAGGAGGGTAGACATTAGCTGAGTGTGGGCAATAACAGACCTAGCTAGGGGAGTTAGGAAGGGTTTAATCTTGTAGAGAGAACCAAGTTTTTTATTAACTGCTTTAATTGTATGGTTAATATGCAAGTCAAACTTAAGCTTATTGTCAATTATTACACCTAGGAGCTTTGATGAGGGATCTGGAGAAATAATGGTGCCATTGTTAGATTTTATGGTGAAGGTCAGTCAGGTAGACTTTTGAGATGGGGAGAATAGCAGCAACTTAGTTTTACTGGGATTTAATATGAGACATCAATTAAGAATTCAATTTTCCACTCTAGTAAAAGCATTTTGGGATAAAGACTGCAACTCTGTTGGGGAAATGGCCAAGCATATAAGAGTTGAGTCATCCAAGTACTGAATGCAGGTAGCATCCGGGATGACCTTGCGCAGGTTGTTAATAAATATCGAAAATAAGAGGGGTCCTAAGATGGAGCTCTGGGGGACAATAAGAGTGATAGGTAGAAGGATGGATAGGTTATCCTTCCATAGGACTGCCTGTTGCCTACCACTCAGGTTCGACTGGAACCACTGGATAGCCTGGGTGTCTAAGGAAATGGATTTCAATATTTGTATAAGTAGTTTGTGGTTTACCATGTCAAAGGCCTTAGAAAGATCTAAAAAGATGGCTGAGGAAGTTTATTATTGCTTCAGTTTTGATTTATGTTAGTGAAGGAGAGAAGGGCAGTGGAGGTACAATGATATGGTTTAAACCCATGTTGAGAGTTTGTCAGGAGTTTGTTAATGATAAGATGGTTCAGTAGTAGTCTATGGAAACATATTTCCATAATTTTGGCTAGTGGAGACAGGATAGCTATGGATCTGAAATTTGAGAGCTCAGTGGAGTTGCCTCCTTTATTGAGTGGGATAACATGGGATAACTTCCAAATGGAGGAGATGGAACCTTCAGATATGTTTCTATTGATCAGGATGGGTATTGGGTAGGCTACAGCATGATCTGCTTTTTGTAAATACTCTTTGTGGAGTAGATCTGCAGATAGGGTATTTGTTTTTAATTTTTTAATTAATTTTCTGATAAATGATGTTGGGACTGGTTGAAAGTTAAAGGTAATTTGGGCACTGGATATTATCATAATTGGATTTGTGCAGCTGTTGGATAATTGATTAGCTAGATGCTGGATAGTTTCTGTAAAGACGCTATTGAAAGTATTGGCAGCCTCAACTGGAGGTTTGCCATTAGAAGTTGAGGGGGTAGGGGTGGTGGATTGTCCTAGGTTGAAAATTTATTTATGCCTGCCCAAAAGTTTGGGGGCTTATTTTCGTGATTCTGCTGTAGATGGCAGTAATAGTTTTTTTTTTTTTGTCAGTCATACCAGATTTTTGGGTCTATATCACTTCAACGAAACAGCAGAAGTTTGAACACCATATGTTCGAACTTCTAACCTCGAAGTGCAAAACCATAGAAGGCTTAGAACAGCGATTTTTTTTCAAAGGGAAAAAAAATCAGTGTTCCAAAAAACACACACACAATACAAGCACACCAAAAAAACAGCAATCCACACACATACACTTAAAATCCTACATCTAACCCTACACTAAACTGCGCATGCACTACTATCTATCCACTTACCTTAACCCAAACCCTAACCCTAAGGTCCATCACTATCACATGCTCACCTGACCCGCACCCTAATCCTAACTCACCTATCGCGCCGTAACCCTAAAGTCTGTCACTATCGCACACCCACTTCACCCGCGCCCTAACCCTTACTCACCTATCCCACCCTAACCCTAAAGTCTATCACTATCACACACCCACCTCACCCGCACCCTAACCCTAACCCTAACTCACCTAACCGCACCTAACCTAACATCCGCTGTCCACTTACCTGAACCCAACCCTGTAACTTTCCACCACAGTGCTGAAAATCGTGAAGACGCAGAAACGGCCCACCAAATTCTTTACCTGGGAAAGAATTTGGTGTTCCGCAGCTTTGCGATAATCAGTTTTCGAATTTCACAGTTCGAACATATGGTGTTCGAACTGCTGAAGTTTCGATGAACTGATAGGAACCCCAGATTTTTTTGTATTGTTCCTTTGCTGCCTATATCTAAGGTGATCAGTGAAGGCTTTAGTGGTTTGCCAAGTGGCCCAGGCTTTATTTCTAAGTGAAATTTCTGCTGAAAGCCATTGGGCAGCTTTTGTTTTCATTCTAATAGAATGTGCTGATGCGTGGGTGTCAAGAATGGCTGGGAATTTGCTATTAAAGTATTTTACAGCTTCTTCTAGTGGGAGATGTTTTAGAATTGACTGATTACACAGTTAAAGTTCATTTTGGAAGTTAGTGAGGTTAAAGCTTTTCTTGTTCCTAATAGTTTTATAAGTAGGTTGGTTAGGGATGTCAGTCTTTTGTCTGATAATGTATGTGAGAAAGTGATCACTTATTTCATCAGGTAGTGGCCCAGCTTTATACATGTGGGGATGACTATTAATAAGCCTGCAGTTTAAGGTAGTTTCTTTATTATTGGGTTAGTTATCCTAGTGGGTGAGGATATGAATTGTGGGAATCTATAAAGGTTGACGTGATATACAGGGGGTTCAGAGGAACAGGAGTACCAGTCTTCGTTAATGTCTCCAAGAACAATGGTTTCTTGGGGGAAGTTATTTGTCAGCCAACATAGTATATCTTCTAAGATTTTTATATTATTACTTGGGGAATATAGACACAGACAATGTATATGCATTTATTTTTGTTGATAGTTAGCTTAGTAACAATGACTTCAGCCTTGTCAACTTGTAATGATAATGGGGTGACATTGGACATGTCTAGTGTGGTTTTGTAAAGAACAGCTACCCCACCTCCCTTTTTAGTTGTACGGTCAAGCCTAAATATGTTATACCCTGGTGGTATAACCTCATTATCTGAAGTGGATGGTTTTAACCAGGTTTCAGGGAGACATAGAATGTCTGGGGAAAGGTAATCTAGTAGAGCATGAAGATGCTGAACCTTATTATTTATGCTTCTAATGTTTAGATGGCTAACCAGGAGTGAGGTAGGAGGTTTGTTTAAAGTTTGAGTGATTAGGGGAGAGGCAGTACTGGGGCTGGAGCCATAGTTGGAGTGTGGGCCAGGCTTTGGGTGGATGTCGCCATCCATTTTGAGGTTCCATTGAGATTTAATGGTCAGTTTCAAAAATTTGCTAACTAGGTTTTGGTATTTTTTGGTTTTTGGATTGACATATTTTGTTCTAATGGGTAGGTGGTGTGGATTGTGTATATATATAAATATATATGTAGGTACATACATATATATATAAACATAAATATACATATACAGAGATATCTGTATACACATATATATACTGATATATACATACATAAATATATATACATACATATATACATACATATATACATATACATACACACATATATATATATATATATATATATATATATATATATATATATATATATATATATATATATGTGTGTGTGTGTGTGTGTGTGTCTATATATATATATATATATATATATATATATATATATATATATATATATATATATATATATATATATATATATATATATGGGTCCACTTTTTAATTTCAAAAGACCAAAATCTCGAGTTTTGAGATACCAAACTCAAAACATCGATATTTTCGAATCTTGAAAGTAAAAAGTCCAACCAAAAAAAAAACAACTAAAATAATGTTTTTACAGGGGGCATACCCCCTTGCACCCCCCACACCCCCTACTTAAATATACCAATTCTGAGATTGCCCTACAGTGAAGAGAATGGTAATGCTCCTCTTCTGCTTAACGTTCTCTTCACTGCAGCGCAGTCTCAGAGTTGGTATATTTAAGTGGGGGGTATGGGGCCCCCCTGCAAAAACATTATTTTAGTAGTTTTGTTTATTTTTTTTATTTTACTTTTTAATTTCGAGATTCCAAAATCTCGACTTTCTGGGATCGGTAATTTGAAAGTCGATATTCTGGTCTTTCAAATTAAAAAGTGAGCCCATATATATATAAATATATAAATATATATATATATATATATATATATATATATATATATATATGTGTGTGTGTATGTATATGTATATATACATAATCTGCTCATAACATATACAGGAGTCATACCAAGCACCATACCTCCGCACCCCTAAGTGCAACAGATCTGGGCAATGGCTGCAAAATGTGGGGGGTGAAATGGAGCAACACTAGGGACACAATGTTGCTACAGGAACAGGGTGTGTGTCAGCATGCATGTCCAGAAGGATGTCAGTCTTGAAACTGTAATCTATGTCATCATATAATGACAGAAATCCCCACATGATCACAGTGATTTACTACAGGAAGGAATAAAATGATACTGTGCAACAGACCAGAAATATGGACAATAAACGTGGACAGTTTGGAACAATCTGGCTGGTTGACAGGTATGCTCAGAACAGCTTAGTGCAAGAAAGCATAACCAAGCTTGAAAAGGGGGGGGGGGGGTGAGCCATGAAAATGTGGACATATCTGAAATACTGGTATAGTTGAGCTGACACATATGATGCAGTAACACCCTCCTGTCTGTTACAACATCTATTGAGTGGAATATCACAACTTGAAAGCCCAGTGATCTCCTTGTAGTTAGTCACGTAGATCTTCACATTGTCCCACTGATGTGTCAGAAATACACAACACTTATGGGGGCCAGGCAACACTTACATCTGCCAAATATCTGGACATAACATCAAATTAGGGAAAATACACTGAGCTGCTAGCCATGTCACCAAGCAATATCCATACTACAGATGGACTGATACAACAAAAAAGCAATCTTGCTATGGGGGAATACAAATGTAATTGCAAATATACCAGGCACTCCAGGGATATTTCAGCACTGAGAAACAGACACCAGTGTGAAAGTGCATACAGTATAAGGAGTTTGCATCTGTACTGCTCTTACCTGGCATGAAACCATACTGCAGATCATCAATCATCACCATGTTCTCAAACTAGCTGCCACCACCCTTTACCATTACCTCATCTTGTGACCAATCAATGTTATCCCCCACTTGTTACTACACCTCTGCAGACTACCCTTGTTCAGATAAGCAGTACCCATACATATTCACCAACATCTCACACATCATCTCACTTTCCAAGACTACAGTAAACAATCCAGTTTAAAATACCACTGCCATGTCTCATAAACCCCTCCAAGCTTCCACAGGTATGTCACCTGGAACAACAGCCTTTCCACTGTTAAACCCCCTCATAGCAATCCTTACATTCTCCTTGATAATCTGTTGCACCTCCTGACTAACCATACTCACCTCAGCCAACCTTCTCTCCCCCATTTTCCTCATGGAACAGGCCATCAAAGTGATGTTTCCATATGTTCTAAACACACTCCTAGCTTGTATGTTCCACCCATATTCCTTTATCACCCTTTTGTGCTGCACATCCCTCCTAGCTATGTGTCTCTGTCTAGCAAATAGGTACAGGCCCTATACACCATCCGTGCTGTCCAACATTATATACAATCCTCAGACTCCACATCTGTATGTCAGACTCCCCATCCATAGCCATGTCCAACACTCTCTTTGCCATGCACCCCATCTCTTTATACTCATGTCTACTCTCAACATCTGTCTGTCAATCCCACTTGTCCTTTGCCAACACCTTACTCTGCATACTCCCATGTACTTCTTCCTTCCACCACCACCACACGTCTAGAAGCAGTCACCATCTGGGCAGCATGTCAACCTGTGTTTGAGCATAGTAGGTCACAGGTGCATTAATGTAATGCTGAGTATGAGTACAAATTGGACACATCCACTGAGGACAATCAGAAGGCCATCTTCACATAAGTCTGCAGTCTCACAGGCAACTATCCAACCCACCCTGAAATGGAGGTCAGTCACACCACATACACAAACACCATAGCTAAAGCCGACCTGCTTCAGACATGTTTAGGACAAACATCACCCCCCTGGCTCAACATCAGTATATGTGGATATGCACACCACATGCACCCCTACTCTCACCATGAATCCGGTGCAAACTGGCTAGTTAAACAAAATGCTATGCATGTCCATACAATGCTGCTAGGTATAGGAATATGATTTGATGTAATGTTGTGGCTACTGATTCACATTACTTGTGAGCTGTCTCTGTAAAGAAGTATGGACAATGTCTGATGTCTTCTGTGATGTGTTTTTCCTGTTTATGTCTTCTGGGTGTTATACAGAGGCTTCCAGCCTATGATGTCCAGGAGACAGCAGCCATAGCTGAGGCCATTCTGGAGCATTACAACATACTCTTCCATCGGGGCTGCCAACATCACCAGGAGAAGACACCCCTCTGGGGAAGACATCACACAGACAGTAAACATCTTGGGGAACCATGGCCACATGTACGAACAGGTCAGGCACAGAGCAACTGATCT
The DNA here is from genome assembly GCF_019279795.1 of Protopterus annectens. NCBI lineage: Eukaryota > Metazoa > Chordata > Ceratodontiformes > Protopteridae > Protopterus > Protopterus annectens. The sequence goes on from NC_056737.1 coordinate 232,275,997, forward strand.
GATTCAGCATGTACAGTGATGGGTTGCTGCTGTGGCGAGGGACCGTTCTGCTCCTGGTGGTGGGCCAGCCAGAAAGGCCCCACTTACAGCAATGGAGGAGCTCCTTGTCAACCTTGGGGTGGCCCACAGACAACAACCATTTCAAGATGTAGTTGTTGTGGAGGTAGGTGCCACCCAGGAAACCAGTGAGGAGCATCCAGGTAAGGGAAAAGTCCACATCAGAGTACTGATATTACATTCCAACTGTGTGCTAACAGTCTTTAGATGCATATGTCATTGCAAAATAGAGTACTGGGTGGGGTTTAGTAATGCACACATGTGTCCATTTCAGGTGAAGAATAGCAAATAGTGTAATATCGTAGTGTATACTGTACCTGTGCAGACATGTAGCATTGCTCCTGGACCAATGGCTATTGTGAATCTGCTGACAATACCTCTACCTCACAATACTTATGTACATCCTGTCAACACAAGGCACAGCAGCCTGAGACTGGTAAGCATGAGATCTTCCTGTTGTGACTTACCAGTACCCCAGGCATTTTAAGGTCATGCATGTAGCCATGCACCAAACTGTTATAGTCAGCAAATTGCATGTATCTGCAAGATTACCTGTGGTGGGGTTCAGTGCATGATATCACAGGGGCCTAGTTGCATGAGATGTCACATATCAGTAGCATAACTCGCACACCTGTTATTGCAGGACATCTGGATAATGATTGCCAAAATGTGGGGACAGAGTGCCAATAGTAGGGACATGTTGTATACAGTACTGTGATACATTGCATATAAAACGTGTACACACATGTCACAATGCCAGGTATTTGTGAGGTATGAAAATGTGAGCACAATACATAAGACCAAAGCCATGCAACCTGTATTGTGACCTATAATCTGTACAATGCAAATGTGAAACATAAAACTCTGTTAGGGGAACATGT
>NC_056737.1:232281934-232346934 GCF_019279795.1 Protopterus annectens
ATCCTGTACCAATGCCATAGGTGTGCCTACTGACATTACTTCTCTCTCACATCTATTTATGTCCCTCTAGTATATAACTGGGACAGCAGCCTATAGCTGGTGAGTATGGTGTTGTTTTGCTCAGGTTTGCCAATACACCAGCCATGTTAAGGCCATGCTGTTTGCCATGCACACATTTAACACACCTACACATTAGGCATGCTGTACATGTACATTTATGTTGGTGTTAACTGTGCTGCATCACAGTGGTCACCATGGTGGCATATCTGCAAGGCATGTAAGATTCCTGCAGTATACCTCACAACCTGCCAGTGGAAGATGTGTGGACATAGATAAACAAAATAATGGGACAAATGGCCTACAGTAGGGACATGTATGAAACATTACCCTTATACAGTAGATACAACAGTGTATACACCACTATTATAATGGCAACTGTTCCTATATATACAATGGCAGACCACAATAACACATTGCACACCTTTTATAACCTGTAATGTAATCCTAACATGATAAATGAATGTTTAATATAGAATCCCATGTTAGGACATCAAATATGGGGTATACAAACCTTACAAAACACTGGAAGCATATGTATGCACACACTCCAAATGACATATTGTGGAGGCAGCGTGTCATGTACTGACAACATTCACTCTTCTTGAGTACACACCTGCTGAGTACAGGGCCACAATGTTACACTAAGTAATGGTCTGCTGTCCAAGATGTATGTCCATGGCATTTTCCAGTCGCCTACAACAGAGACAGCTATGGCTTGCACACATCTTACAAAGCATGAAATGGATGCCATATCTGAAAGGTAGGAGTCAGGAGTGGGAAAAGTAAGCTTACCTCACCTTTGCATATACCATGGCAAACAGTGCAGACAGTGATCTAGAGGTGTATTAAATATGGGACAACAGTGATGTAGAAAATAAACAGATGTCCATCCAAAATAAATGACAAAGCAGTTGCAAACAAGTCATGAAGGCTGGCCAGAGACATGCAGCAACACTGATCGAGTTGCAGGAATGTCTAGCAAGTACTGCCTGTGTAGTACCTGTGTCGAGAATCATCAGATTCTGCACAAATGTGGCCTATGGGTTAGGGTAATCAGACAGAAGATTTTTCCCACATGAAACATCATTCAGGGATCTGTACAGGTACCATAAGCATATCATCAAGTCTCCCAAAGGCATGTGTTGCAATGTGTAATGTCATGAGACCAAGGCTCAAACCTACAGACAGTATTCATAAAGATATGTGTGGTACCCAAGCAACACCTTACTCCACCTTAGGGACACCATCCCCAACTTTTAGTTTACTGGTGCCAGTGTACACCTTTATGGTTGCTGTTCATTAGCTGGGACTAGGCTGGTAGACATGGTGGGTCGAATTGGGAACACTGCAAAATAACACTCATGTGTAGCCCATAGTTGTCAGGCATCTGCAGTAAGGCTGAGGATAGGGAGGGTGTCAGCTTCAAACAAAACAGTGAAATGAAGCATACATACAAAGCTAGCTAAGAATGGTTGTATCTGAACACAGTCAAGGTTATGAATTGTGCCAGACATAACACAGACTCTATAGCAATAGTGAATCCACTGTGTGACCTCTAATGGCTGTGCACATGAGCTGACCTTGCAATCTGGAAGAGTTGGGGGACCTTTATAGGGCAGACAGACCAAATAATACCAAGTAAAGATGGGCCATGCTAGTATTCCCCTTCCAGGAATAGTGACTGCTGTAGGTCACTTAACAGGTGCTTCAACAAACCATTATTTTGAGGGTGTGCACACTTATGCAACCCAAATATTGTATGCATCTCATTCAGCATCTCCATGACTAACACATTTGTTTGATACTGCATTGGATTGCACAGGTCATATGTCACATATCAGGTGTGTGTAATGTTATCAGATGCAGTATTGTAGCCCCACTGCATATCATAGAAGAGGCTGGCATGTCAACAGGGGTGTGTACACTCCTCATACTCATATGAAGCTTTCAAGGTTTTCGGTGTAACCAGATTTTATTGCACTTACATGCACTGCTGATGATGAGATCTGCAAATCAAAGGTCAGGCATTAATTATTGACATCAGACCTCATATCATCCCAGTTATGTGTCAGACAAACACATATGGGCTGTGAGCAACAGAGCAAACATAACTGCCAGACATCTACACATTCAGCAATGGTCTGTACACTTGTGAGGTATGGTACACAGTGCATGCCAGTGTGCCGCACAGGTGCACAGCAATAATATGTACATGGGTGTAGTGTGTTCCAGGGGAAGGGGCATCACCTACTAACACAACTCATGCAGCACAGAGATGTATATTGTTGGTAATGAGGATTACAAATGTCTGTAGTGCATGCTGTTGTGTGCCATATGTCATGCATGTCAAATATCGGGTAATGAAAGGTCTGTGTAATATCTTTGTGCCACATCACCTGCAATTGTGTGTGTGTGTGTGTGTGTGTGTGTGTGTGTGTGTGTGTGTGTGTGTGTGTGTGTGTGTGTGTGTGTGTGTGTGCATGTGTGCGTGTGTGTGCATGTGTGTGTGTGTGTGTGTGTGTGTGTGTGTGTGTGTGTGTGTGTGTGTGTGTGTGTGTGTGTGTGTGTGCAGAAGTAAACCATAAAGTACAGGTCTTAATTTAGATGTCTTGTATGCCCCTTACAGGTGGCAATGGGGTTGGGGTGCCTCCCACTTGGGAACTTATGTCAGTGTCTCCACAGACTCTGACAATGATGATAGCCATAGTGAGGCACAAGTGGGGTTGTCAGGGGCTGAATCTGTGCCAATGGTTGGCTTCCCACTGTTGTCCACACCCATCCCTGCACACAGTCACAATGCCCGCACATACCCCATCACCAGTAGTCATAGATGATGGACAGTTGGTGGCATGGGACAGGCAAATGTGGCGACTATGCCAAGTGTGTCTGTAGACACCAGCCTTAGCCAGATAACAGGCGAGGGCCCACACAGGTGGACGGGCAGGGGTGCTCAAAGGGGCACTGCTGCCCATCATGCCCCTGTCACAAGTGCCACAGCAAGTGTCACCAAATGCATGTTTTGGACCATTATGGAGGCACAGGCATGTAGTGAATATAACACAAGACAGCTTCTTAGGGTCATGAATGCCACTCTTCCTACTATGAGTGACAACCTGCATGATCATGCTGATGCCCCCCATTATTATGCTGAGGTCATGGATAGAGGGATGGGTGAGATGGTGAGAATCCTTGACCATGGAATGTCAATCCTATGAGCATGGAATGTCTGTGATAGAGAATGTGGTGGAAGTTGTCTCTCAGCCACGTGGATGTAGGACAGCAGTACGAACAGCTGAGGTTCCATGTGGCCATGTAGCTTCTCGCTCTCGTAGTGGTAATACCAGCAACATGACTGCAGGGGGGTTGCTGTCCATGCTACAATGTAGCAGGCCATGGGCATGTGATCCTGGCCAGTCCCAACAGGGAAGTGGATCCAGCAGACAGCAGTCATCATCGGGGAGTAGTACTGTATCTGGCCTTGTGCCTGGTCATGCCAATGAGTCCCCTGGCAGGCCTGATTCCCATGTCCATGGCCAGAGATGGTAAACTGCACACCCTGTCATGTACAGCCCACAGCTGTCCAACATACCCCTGTGTAGGGCAGCCACATGGTGTGACTGTGTGCATTCATACACTCACCCATCACCATCACAGCCAGGTCACCTCCAGACCTACACATACCACCTCTCCACAGCCCATTTAATGAACAGCCCCAAACACACACACATGATGTCAACCAAGTGACCAGCCTAGTTCCCTGGCAAACCCATACCACATCCTGTGCATATGATGATACCTGTGCCACATCCCTGTCATCCATACCATCAATGCAGGGACATAGGTTCATAGGTTCATAGGTTGGTACAAGGCTATCTGCCCAAGGGCATTTATAAGCCTAGCCAGAGTGTGTCAGCTTTCGCCACCCCATTGATTAATTAACTGAGCCTCTGTCAAGAAGAGCCAATGAAGTGATCCCATGGGTGTATTTTCTGTTACCCATCCACTCGTCAAGGTTTCTCTTGAAGAGTGTTAGTGAGGGGCTCTGCCTAATGTAGTTAGGGATTTTATTCCAAAGCATGGGGAGTCTCTCCAACAGGAATCTATCCCTCCAGTATGTTATATTTATTGTTGTGGTGAGGTTTAGCTCACTAGAGCGAGTGGCTCGCCTTGACTTGGATTTCTTTAGGTGGCGCATGTCCATCAATTCTGAGTTGGACATGGCTTTGTAAGTCAGGCAGAGATCATCTCTGAGTAAGCGATATGCCACTGAGTACAGCTGGAGTTTTTTCAGTCAGGCTGCATAGGACATATGTTTGAGACCAGTAATCCTCTTGGTGAGGTACTTTTGTGGTCTTTTCAGCTGTTGGATGTGTCTTGTGAGGTACATCCCAAATGGGGCATTATACTCTATGATGGGTCTGATGAGTGACGAGTAGAGGAGCACTATAACCTCATTATTTCTAGATGCAAACCCTTTAGTAATTAGATGGGCTACATAGAAGGATTTCCTAACTACTTTGGCAATATGATTGTCAAAGGAGAGATTACTATCTACCTGGGTCCCCAGATCTCTTATTACATCTTCTGTATTAAGGGGGCTGCCACCTATGTGGTAATTCATGGGTGTTTTGTTTTTCCCAAACGGGATGACTATGCATTTTTTGGCATTTAGCTTGAGACCATGACTTTGACACCAGGTATCCATCTCAGTAAGGCCCTTTTGGAGAATGTCCATGTCAGCCGGAGAGTCAATTATGGTTCCCAGTTTGCAGTCATTGGCGAACTTGGTTAGCCATAGTCCTCCTGCTTTTTTCCTGTTTGCCTGAACTTCTGAGAAGTATATGCTGAACAGTAGTGTTCCCAGGACTGAGCCTTGTGGGACATCACTTGTGACTGGTTTAGAGTCGGACCTGGAGTCTGCTATTCTTACCATGTGAGTTCTATCTGTAAGCCAGTTGGCAACCCATCTCATGACGTAGGGGGTTATGTTCAGGCTGGTGAGTTTTTCTATAATACTGGTAAAGGAAAAGTACGTGAACCACAACAAATGTAAAAAACAGTAAAGTTGTACTCCAATTCACTCGAAGCTGGTAATTCCACAAACAAGCACTTTATTACACAAAAAACAAACTGAGGTTGAGCGCTTTCATCTGCTAATTTACAGATTTCATCAGAACCAATAATATGCCAGTAATACAAGCTTTATATATCCAGTTTGGCGCCAAAAATCAATTAAGTGTACTAATCTTAAAGAATGATGTTACGTATAAATTATTTAAAAAATATATATTAAAAAGTATTACATGTTACAATACACATTATTGTACTAAATGCTTTTACAGTACTTTTTGATTTAAAATATATATATAAAATAATAAAACTTAGTTGTACAATATTAAATTAATAAATAATTAATAAAATTAAATATTATTTGAGAATTTTAATATTGTACAACTAAGTTTTATTATTTTAAATATATATTTTAAATCAAAAAGTACTGTAAAAGCATTTAGTACAATAATGTGTATTGTAACATGTAATACTTTTTAATATATATTTTTTAAATAATTTATACGTAACATCATTCTTTAAGATTAGTACACTTAATTGATTTTTGGCGCCAAACTGGATATATAAAGCTTGTATTGGGTATATTATTGGTTCTGATGAAATCTGTAAATTAGCAGATGAAAGCGCTCAACCTCAGTTTGTTTTTTGTGTAATAAAGTGCTTGTTTGTGGAATTACCAGCTTCGAGTGAATTGGAGTACAACTTTACTGTTTTTTACATTTGTTGAGTTTTTCTATAATTCCTGAGTGGGGAATGGAGTCAAAAGCCTTGGCAAGGTCAAGGTAGGCTGTGTGAACTACCTTCCCTTCATTTATGGCCTTGGTGACTGTCTCGAAGTAGTCAACCAGGTTTAGTAGGCATGATCTGCACTTAACAAAGCCAGACTGGGTCAGGTCAAGTGTTTGGAGGTTCCCAATGACTTTTCTAATGAGTTCCATGATGATGTGCTCCATAGCCTTGCAGACCAGGCTAGTCAGGCTTATGGGGCGATAGTTACCAGGGTCCGTTGTGGCCCCTCCTTTGTGGAGTGAAATAACGGTTGCTGTGCACCATTCTATGGGCACGTAGCCTGTGGGGAGGCTGAGGTTGAACAGTGTGTTTAGGTGGGGGGGTTAGTTTGTTCTGTAGTTCATGCAAGACGCAGCCTGGGACACCATCTGGCCCCATTGACACTGTGTTTTTGGCTTTTGAAAGGGCTGTTTTCACCTGTGCGTCTGTGATTTCTGGGACACTACACTTTTCCGGTATTGTTGTGGGCCCTTTTGGGGGTGAGAGGGGGGTGAAGTTTGCACTGAATCTATCTGCCAGGATGTTGGCAATATCAGTGGGTTCAGTATATTGTGTGCTATTTTGCACTAGCTCAGAGCATATCTGTGAATTGCCACTTAGATTCTTGACATTGCAAAAGAAGGATTTGTGGTTATCTTTCAAATCCTAGGCTATTTTTCTTTTGAAGTTAACCTTGGAGGATTTTATGAGGGACCTTAGTTTCTTACTGATACTGATCAAGGATGTCTTTCCTTCTTGGGATTTGCTTTTTTCTGAACTAGTTTCCTCCTTCTATTGTATAGCCTGTTTATGGCAGGGGTCCACCAGACTGGTTTCCTTCTCTTAGGGGACTGAGTCTTGGTTTTGCTAGGGATGGCACGATCCATGCATCCTTGTAGGTGCTCATAGAGTGCATTTGTAAAGGTTCCTGCATCTTGGACACTGTTATCCTTTACCGTGGGGCTGTAAAACTTACCACCTCTGTCTTAAGTAAGGTGAAGTTTGCTATAGAAAAGTTTTTCACTGTGGTTTCCTTGGTTGGAGGTGGTGGTGTGGTGTGGACATCCAGAGTGATTAGTTTATGGTCTGATCTAACCAGTGACAGGTTGACCTCTGGTGTGGAACACCTGTCGCCCATGTTGGTGATGACCAGGTCCAATATGTTTTCACCTCTGGTAGGAGAGTTTACCAGCTGATCCAGGGCATTTGAGTTGATAAATTCCAGGAAGCACTGGCTCTGGGAGTTTGTACTTGAGTAGTTTTCCCAGTTAACGGTAGGGTAATTGAAATCGCCCAATATCAGGGTGTTCAGTAGGACCTTCATGTTTTCCAGTGTCTCCAGAAAGGTTGAGTGGTGGCCCAGGGTCATGGAGGGTGATCTGTAGCAGGCCACAATTTGCATTGCAGATTTGCCTGATGTTAGTTGCACATGGATGATCTCAAAGATATCATGCTGCACCACTAACCTGGAGGTGTAGGTATCCTTGATGAATATGGATACACCCCCTCCTTTTGTGTTTTGGTCCATGTTCTGTGGCTGAAATGTGTGGTATGAGTTGTAGCCTGGTAGTGCTGGTGTGCTCTGTGGAGCCTTGAACCAGGTTTCAGTTACTGCACAGATGTCGACGTTCTCCATACTGAGGAGTGTTTTGAATGCATGCATTTTGAGATTTAAACTCCTGGCGTTGAGTAGCATAACCCTCATTTTTTTATTTGTGCTGTTTACGGAGGTGGGTTTGACTTTTGGGCCTTGCCTAAAAAAGGCACTATGGGGGCAGCAAGAGCCTTGGCCAGTATTCGAAAGCCTAGGAGTGACAGGTGCAAGCCGTCTCTTGTGAAGCAATGAGGCCTGTCGAGCATGTCATCCCAGGCTGACAGACACTGGATCCCCTTTGAATGACACCAGAAGCTTAGCCAATTGTTGAAATTGATAATTTATTCTTTATACTGCGCTATCATTCTTGGTGAGGGCAGGATGCTACTCACGGTCAGAGTCATACCCGCCTGGGCTACATGATCAGAGAGCTCTTCCATGTCTCTTTTCATGTAGTCCAGGGAGGTATGTCTCAGGTCATTCACACCAACATGAGCAATGACAAAGTCATATTTGTACTTATTCTGGGGTGACCTGAGTGCTTGTGTTATGTGGCAGATTCTGGCTCCTGACAGGCAACTAACAGTAACCTTCTCCTTGTCCAGCCTAGTGAGTGGGACGTCAGTGTGCCTGACTATACAGTCACCTATTACTAGTGTGTTAGGTATGTTATTTCGCCTTAAGGGTTGTGATTGTGCAGCACACTGATTTTGTGTTTTATGTGTTGTCTGGTTTGTGACGGGAGGTGTAGGTTTTTTGGGTGTCTGCTTTGGAGGTCTGTGATGCTTTTGCAGGTTTTTATTTAGAGCCTCCGAATATGATTTTGTGTATTTATGTGTATTTTTTGCCAGTGCTGGTTTAGTATGTCTATGTGAGGCTGGAGGTGTGGTGCAAGTTTTAACTTTCTCCTCATTACTGCCTGTTCCAGTCTTGGGTGGAGAGAGCTTAGCCTCCAATTTAGCTATATAATTGCATCTCTCGCATATGTTTATGTTTTGTGGTAGGATGAGAGGGTTGTCTGTGTGCATGAGGCAGTTGTAACATTGCCTCAGGATACCAAGGTTCACCAACTGAACTGGAGAGTATGCCTGAAATTACCCTTTGGTCATGTCTGAATAGTAGGGTGAGCTGCTTAGTCGCTTGGTTGGTGAGGGATGAATAACGAGCCTTGTCCTGCTGGGCAATCAAGTGTCGGGGTATATTAGTGCTTGCTATTAGGTCTGAGCAAGTGCTGGACTGTAGGATGCTTTTTAAGTGCTTAGGTTGAGAGTTAGACTACTTTCATGGGAAAAACTGAAGAGGAGACTTGGTGGAGCCGGGATAAATTTAGCCCTAGCTAACCGGCGCTGCCCGGATGGCAAAACTGTGCAAACACGATTTATACAGCAGGGAAATGAAAGAGATAGAAATTAGCCAAAATGGCCTATAAACCACTAACTTCTGGGCTGGAATCACTCCTCCAGGGACAGATGGCTGCTCAAAGCTCCCTCTCTTACAGGTGAACAGAGAAACCTCCCTCTATCCAAGTAAGGTATGGGCAACTCAGAAAATTGTAACAGCCCTGAATTCAGCACTAGCCTGAAAACTGGACTATACTAGCTTAGAAAGGTGGGAAACAAGGACATTTTTTTTAGAAAAGATAAGGCAAAAACAGTAAAACATACACTTACAACATCTTTAAATGACTACAAACAGTAAAAAATGCACTTAAAACAGCTTTAGATGACTGCAAGCAATCATAAAAGGCTTTTAAACAAATTACGCAATTAACCAGTAAAAAAATCTCAAAACTGAGCCCTGTTCCTGTAGTCTTCAATCAGACAAGTTCTAACTGCGCACTCTTGCCACTGGGGTGCAGGGGAACCTTCTCCAAAAAAGAAGGCCTGGATTAGTGCTCAAGTTATACAAACAAAGCTAGATTCAGCAGGCCTAGATCTAGTCTATGCTACAGCAAACAAAGCGCACCAATTTCAGTAAGAAACAGTTCAAATATGCAGACACTATAAGCCTTTACCCAGAAATTCCCAGCTCAGAGGGGCAGAGTCCAGCCTCTCCTCCCACAAGAGTGCAGACCATGAACCTTCTTAATGTAAAATAACTGGCCTGAAGCCCAAGTGCTTAAACCAGAACTAATACACTTTTAAACAGACACTGAGCCTTCAATCAGCAGTTCCCAACTTAGAAGGATGTAAGCTACCTGTCCTGCCACAACAGTGCAGACCACAAACCTTCTTAATGTAAAACAACTAGTCTGAAGCCCAAGTGCTTAAACCAGAAGGCTTAGAATGATAGCTACACTTTAATCAGGTTACTACCAAGCAGTAATAAATACAATTGAATACTTTTAAGAAGGCCTGGATTAGTGCTCAAGTTATGCAAACAAAGCTAGATTCAGCAGGCCTGGATCTAGTCTATGCTACAGCAAACAAGGCGCACCAATTTCAGTAAGAAACAGTTCAAATATGCAGGCACTATAAGCCTTTAACCAGAAATTCCCAGCTCAGAAGGGCAGAGTCCAGCCTCTCCTCCCACAAGAGTGCAGACCATGAACCTTCTTAATGTAAAATAACTGGTCTGAAGCCTAAGTGCTTAAACCAGAACTAATACACTTTTAGAATAGCAGACACTGAGCCTTCAATCAGCAGTTCCCAACTTAGAAGGATGTAAGCTACCTGTCCTGCCACAACAGTGCAGACCACAAACCTTCTTAATGTAAAACAACTGGTCTGAAGCCCAAGTGCTTAAACCAAAAGGCTTAGAATTATAGCTACACTTTAATCAGGTTACTACCAAGCAGTAATAAATACAATTGAATACTTTTAAGAAGGCCTGGATTAGTGCTCAAGTTATGCAAACAAAGCTAGATTCAGCAGGCCTGGATCTAGTCTATGCTACAGCAAACAAGGCGCACCAATTTCAGTAAGAAACAGTTCAAATATGCAGGCACTATAAGCCTTTAACCAGAAATTCCCAGCTCAGAAGGGCAGAGTCCAGCCTCTCCTCCCACAAGAGTGCAGACCATGAACCTTCTTAATGTAAAATAACTGGTCTGAAGCCTAAGTGCTTAAACCAGAACTAATACACTTTTAGAATAGCAGACACTGAGCCTTCAATCAGCAGTTCCCAACTTAGAAGGATGTAAGCTACCTGTCCTGCCACAACAGTGCAGACCACAAACCTTCTTAATGTAAAACAACTGGTCTGAAGCCCAAGTGCTTAAACCAAAAGGCTTAGAATTATAGCTACACTTTAATCAGGTTACTACCAAGCAGTAATAAATACAATTGAATAATTTTAAGAACACCTGGATTAGTGCTCAAGTAATGCAAACAAACTTGATTCAGCAGGCCTGGATCTAGTCTATGCTACAGCAAACAAGGTGCACCAATTTCAGTAAGAAACAGTTCAAATATGCAGGCACTATAAGCCTTTAACCAGAAATTCCCAGCTCAGAAGGGCAGAGTCCAGCCTCTCCTCCCACAAGAGTGCAGACCACAAACCTTCTTAATGTAAAATAACTGGCCTGAAGCCCAAGTGCCTAAAGCAGAACTAATACACTTTTAGAATAACAGACACTGAGCCTTCAATCAGCAGTTCCAACTTAGAAGGATGTAAGCTACCTGTCCTGCCACAACAGTGCAAACTACAAACCTTCTTAATGTAAAACAACTGGTCTGAAGCCCAAGTGCTTAAACCAAAAGGCTTAGAATGATAGTTACACCAAGCAGTAATAAATATAATTGAGTACTTTTAAGATGACACAAAAGCAAAATAAAGTAGGAAGAAACACAAATACAGTAAAAGCAGATGAAAAATGTGCAGATTTTTTTTTATTTTTTGAGTGAGCTAATGAGATGGGCCCAGGAGGAGTATCCAAATGCAAATTTACAAGAGGGGTGGGCAGTTTCAAAGCCACCAAGATTAACACCAAAACAAAAGCAGGGAGGGTGGGTGGGGAACTAACTGAAAAAAACAGAGCCACAACTTCCAGCTAGAAAGTATTCAATGCAACACAAATAAATCAATTTAAATGATGTATTATTTGAAAAAAGTGCAGATAAAGATTTACTTAAATTCACGTATACGTCCAGTTGATTTGATTTCATGTAGGTCTTAGTTGGCCAAAGCTCAGAATTTAAGCAGAAAATAATCCAAAATGTACCACTAATATAAGGCAGGAACCGAATAACAATGAAGTAAACTACCCCCACTTATCACTGGCTATTCAAGAATTCTAACAAGCATTAACTGGAAAAACAGAGCCACAACTTCCAGCTAGATAGTAGTCAATGCAACACAAATAAATCAATTTAAATGCTGTATTATTTGAAAAAAGTGCTGATAAAGATTTACTTAAATTCACTTATACGCCCAGTTGATTTGATTTCATGTAGGTCTTAGCTGGCCAAAGCTCAGAGTTTAAGCAGAAAATAATCCAAAATGTACCACTTATATAAGGCAGGAACCGAATTACAATGAAGTAAACTACCCCCACTTATCACTGGCTATTCAAGAATTCTAAAAAGCATTAACTGAAAAAACAGAGCCACAACTTCCAGCTAGATAGTATTCAATGCAACACAAATAAATCAATTTAAATGCTGTATTATTTGAAAAAAGTGCAGATAAAGATTTACATAAATTCACTTATACGTCCAATTGATTTGATTTCATGTAGGTCTTAGCTGGCCAAAGCTCAGAGGTATGGGTCTGATGCACAGGGTGAATTTAGTGCAGTTTAGCAATGTAATGCTGCATAAAGTGTTGTCAGCCAGCATGTTTAATGGTTACACGTCAGAGTGTGCAGCTATCCAGCCATGATGCATTATTGTTGTTATTAACACTGACAGAATGTGGTCTCCATAATGTATTCTGTTTGTCTTCTAGGTGTCTGTGTGTCAGTGGGATGTGGCCCTGCAGACATTATCTACAAGTAGTATGGCAATGTGGTAACACATTGAGTGTGTCATATCAAGGGTACAGCTGTACACAATTAACAGGTCTGTGTAACAGTTTTTGCATGTGCCATGTAGCTTATAGGGCTGAGGAGTGCATGCAGGTAAGTGTATGGTGGCTGACATCAGCAGCTCTTGTACATTGGACAATGGTAAGTGTAGCAAGTGGAACACACCTCAGATTTGTAAATCCCACACACCCAGAGGGTAATGTGTTGACCCAATACACAGAGAATATTGCTCACACTCACACACACACACACACACACACACACACACACACACACACACACACACACACACACACACACACACACAATCACAATTGCCAGTGCTGAGTCTGAAATCCCTACTCATCTAGTTAGTGGTAGTACAGTATTATGCTATCACAGGTGACACAGAGCTCATAGTGTGTTGAGTTTTCAAAGTACATGTATAGTGAGTAACATCACGTGCCCTTGTAAAGTATGGCAATGGGTTGTGTAGTGGGTGCAACCGGTCTCATACTACTGTGAATAAGAGCCCTGCCTCTCTAGCTGCTCATTCCATACTGTTACATAGCTGTTGCACACAGCACAGAGCTTAAAGGTCTGCAGTGTGTATAGATACCTCTACAGTTGATGTAAAAAGCAGCCCTTGCACACCGGAACTTAGGACATGTGCTGGGATTATGATGGCCTACAATTGTAATACTTGGCCACTCAATGGATATATTCCTCACTCAAACACACACGCTCAGGATACTGGTCTTACACACATGCACACATACACACACTCACACACACACACACACACACACACACACACACACACACACACTTGGCCAGGACTGAGATTCGTAGGATCATGTGTTCATAAGTGTGTATCAGGCTAATGGGTATAGAGCCATGACAAGCCTAGCCCATGGGACTACCCTGTCATCATGTGATCTGGCATTTTTTCCAGTGCGTCTAACAACCATTGCCACTTGAGTGATAGCCAGGGTGACAGTTAAACTCCCCATCCACTCATCCAGATTTCTCTTGAAGATGGCCAGTGAGGTGCTCTAACATGTGTGTGACATATATTACTTTACATGTCCACTTGATGGGTTATGTACCTGTCCTCCAGCATATTTTGTTGATTGTGGTAATGAGGTTGAGGTATCCATGGCATGTGGTGCATACAGATCAGAGTTTCACTAGATATGGCATTCCTAACACAACTAGCCACACATGGCATTGTCAGTCAAGTGTGGACTGCCTGTAAGTAGCTATGATGTGGCCAAGAATACTTGGAGGTATTGCACTCTGTCCATATAGGCCAGTTGTTTGCAGGCTAGGGTCCTATTTGTGAGGTACACTTGCAGCCTCCACAGTTGTTGCAGGTGTCTAGTGAGCTACATGGCAAATGGACCATTGTACCTGCTGGTTGGCATAATAAGGAGAGAGTAGAGGGATATATTGACCTCTTTCTTACTGGATGACACACCCTTACTTATGAGATGTGCCACATAGAAGTTATTTCTGTCCACAGTAGCAATGTGGTGGTCATAAGAGAGGTCACTGTTAGCCTGTGTTCCCAGGCATCTTATAAGGACTTCTGTGTCCATTGGACTATCATCAATGTGTTAATTCATGGTAAACATTTTGATTTCACATGGGATTGTGACACGTTTCTTTCATTCAGCCTAAGGCCAGTGTTCTGACAACAGTTGGATGTCTCAGTGGGACCTTTATGCAGGATGTCAACATGATATGGGGATGTACACATAGCACCCACCTTGCAATTGTCTGCAGACATTGTCAGCCAGGGGCCTTTGCATTGTTCTGGATGTCGGAGGCATACATGACAAACATGAGGGGACCCATGACCAGACCCTGTGGTAATCCACTTGTGACTAGTTGGCAGTCTGACATGGAGTCTGCTACCTTCAAACTGTGGGTCCCATGCATGATCCAGTTTGCAACCGCCAAAGTGACATAAGGGTTGATGCCTAGATGGTTGTGTTTTTCTATGATTCCTGAGTGGGGAATAGCATCACAGGATTAGAAGACCCACATATCTTGTTTTTGTGTCCATACTGTTACATAGTTATTTCACATGGTACACAGGTTATAGGGCTGCAGAATGCCCACAGTTACCATCACAGTGGTTGACAACAGTGGGCCCTGTACAATGGACATTTAGATGTGTACTGGGTGTGAACATTGTTCAAAACACACCTCTACAATGGATATGGTACACAACAAAACACACACACACATACACACACACACACACACACACACACACACACACACACACACACACACACACACACACACACCAGTATTGAGATTAGAACTTCTACCTATCTATATCTTCTATAGTGTTACGCAGTTATCAGATGCGCCTAGTCCAAAGGTACGTCTAAGGTGAGTGACATCAACAGGACTACTAAATTAGGGTGAGGGAGGTGTAAAGGGTGGTACACAACTCAAAATGGTATAACCCACACACTATATGACACACACACACACAAACAGTTGCCAGAACTGGGATTAGAACTCCTGCTTATCTAGTTATTTCTACTGTAGTGTTACACAGGTATCAGACACACCATTGTGCTTACACAATTTCACCTACTCCAAAGGTAGTTCTAAGGTGAATGACATCAAAATGACTACTAAATTAGGGTGAGGGGAAGTGTAAAGGGTAGCACACAACTCAGAATGGTATAACCCACACAGTACATGATCCTTACACAAACACACATACACAGTTGCCAGTACTGGGATTGGAACTCCTGCCTATCTAGTTATTTCTACTGTAGTGTTACGCATTTATCAGATGCACCACAGAGCTTATTCAATTTCACCTAGTCCAAAGGTACTTCTAAGGTGAATGACATCAACAGGACTACTAAATTAGGGTGAGGAAAAGTGTAAAGAGTGGTACACAACTCAAAATGGTATAACTCACACAGTATATGATTCTCACACAAAAACACACAGATGCTAGTACTGGAATTCGAACCCCTGCCTATCTAGTTATTTCTACTATACTGTTAGGCAGGTATCAGACACACCATCGTGGTTACACAATTTCACCTACTCCAAAGGTACTTCTAAGGTGAATGACATCAATAGGATTACTAAATTGAGGTGAGGGGAAGTCTAAAGGGTGGTACACAACTCAAAATGGTATAACCCACACAGTATATGATACACACACACACACACACACACACACACACACACACACACACACACACACACACACACACACACACACACACACTTGCCAGTATTGAGATTAAACCCCCTGCCTGCCTAGTTATTTGTAATATAGTGTTAAACAGTTACCGCACATGCTACAGAGCTTACTGGACTAACAACTGGACAAAGGTGCTGATAACTGGACAGCTGAGGTAGAGTATTACAGGTGGCAGAAAGTCTATCTTCAGTTTTTCCCTTACATCTTGCTAGTTATTTCTGTCTTGCACTTCAAATAGCATAATAGCTTTGCACTTCAACAGGTTATTGTATCAATAAGTGTGGTGCATCTGGGAGCTATCAGCAGTACTCGTTCCTCACAGAATTAGCCCCAGTACTTAATAGTTATGACCACCCCTCCTGGCATGATTGAAGTTCAGTTTTCTGTGCTTTTGCCCATTAACCTGGTGCACTTATCCATTCTGAGGCACTGTTGCAACTGCCTCATGTACACAGACAACCCTCTCCTTTAAACTTCAAATGCTCAGACCTGTGAAAGTTATCCCTTTATCACCAAATGTGGAAATATTCACTCTCCAGCAAAGACTGCACTAGCTGGTTAAGAGGATAAGGTCAACACCTGCATTACACCATGTGGAACACATAGCTCAACACAACATCCATTTTGACAGCCCTAACATACACTGAAAAAACATATGATAATAAGGCACTGCATACAGCCTACCTTGATCTGGCCAAGGCTTTTGATACCATTCCTCCATCAGGAATTATTGCTAAACCCACCAAACTAGCATCAACCCCTATATCAGTGGGTGGGTTGCAAACTGGTTCACAGAACACACAGTGTGACAGTGGCAAAATCCATGTCAGACTGGCAAGCAGTCACAAGTGGCATCCCACAGGGATCAGTAGTGGGTAGTGTCCTGTCCAGCATCTACTTCTCAGGGGTCCAGCCCAACACAGAGGAACTCTGGCTGACCAAGTTCACAGAGGACTGCAGGCTGGGAGCTATCATTAACTCCACATGCAATGCAGAGATCCTACAGAAAGGCCTCACTGAAACCAATGCGTGGTGTGGAAACCATGGCCAGAAGCTTAACACCACAAAATGCATCACCATCCCCTTTGGTAAATCACTCAGTTCCCAGTAAGTACCACATTGATGGGAACCCAATGAACACTGTAGGCATTATAAGAGATCTGGAGATACAGGTTGACAGCAACTTATCCTTCAACCACCACATTGCCACTGTGGTCAGGAAGTCCTTCTATGTGGCACATTGCATTACCAATGGTTTTGCATCCAGGAAGACAGAGGTAATGATCTCTTTCTACTGTTCCCTCATTAGACCACTCATCAGGTATTCTGGCCCATTTGCCATGTATCTCAGTAGACACCTGCAACAGCTGGAGAGGCCACAGAAGCACCTCACAAAAAGGTTGCTAGGCATTAAACACACATCCTACACAGACAGACACAGAAAACTCCAGGTATTCTCTGTGTCATATCACATAGTTAGAGGCTATCTGTGCTTAACTTACAAAGCCATGTCTGACCCAGCTGTTTTAGACATGCTACATATAAATACATCCCAATCCCTCCACACCACACACTGCAGAGATTTCTACCTCATTATCACAATTACCACAGCATGCTGGTGGGACAGGTCCCTCACCAAGAGACTGCACATGCCCTGGAATACACTTCCCATGCATGTCATGCAGAGCACCTAGCTGACCCTGTTTCAGAGAAATCTTGATGAATGGATGTGTAATAGACAGTTCACCCCCAGGATCACTGCAGTGGCTCTACTTGATACAGGCACTGGGAAGTAACATCGGGTGCCACAATGGCAGGGCTCTTCTATGGGCTAGGCTTGCAAAGGATCCTGGGCCATTAGCCCACTACACACTTATGAACATATAAGGGGAATTACATCAACAGGACTGATAAAGTAGGGCTGTGGATGTTAAAGTTATCAAAATACTTTGTCCTACAAACAGGCACACTTTCACACACACACACACACACACACACACACACACACACACACACACACACACACACACACACACACACACATACTTGTCAGATGTGAGAGTAGAACCCCTACCTAACTAGCTATTTGTACCATAGGGCTACACAGTTATCACATGAACTACAGGATTATGGGGCTGAGGCCTGACAAAAAAGACTTCTAAGGTGAGTGATATCTGCAGGACTGCTAAAGTGGGAAAGGGGAAGTATACTGGGGTGAATGGACCCAAAAGCTTTAACTTGCAAACACACACACAAACACACACAGTTTGACATTTACCAGGACTGAGATTAGGACTCCTACCTAACTAGCTATTGGTACTACTGTGTTACACAGTTATCACATGCACCACAGAACTTATAGGGCTGAGGCCTGATGAAAGGGACTTCTAAGGTGAGTAATATCTGCAGGACTGCTAAAGTGAGAAAGGGGAAGTATACTGGGTTTGAATGGACCCAAAAGCTTTAACTTGCAAACACACACACACACACACACACACACACACACACACACACACACACACACACACACACACACACACACACACATTTACACACACACACACACACACACACACACACACACACACACACACACACACACACACACACACACAGACACACACAGTTTGACATTTACCAGGACTGAGATTAGGACTCCTACTTAACTAGCTACTTGTACTACTGTGTTACACAGTTATCACATGCACCACAGAGCTTATAGGGCTGAGGCCTGATGAAAGGGACTTCTAAGGTGAGTAATATCTGCAGGACTGCTAAAGTGGGAAAGGGGAAGTATACTGGGTTTGAATGGTCCCAAAAGCTTTAACTTGCAAACACACACACACACACACACACACACACACACACACACACACACACACACACACACACACACACACACAGTTTGACATTTACCAGGACTGAGATTAGGACTCCTACCTAACTAGCTGTTTGTACTACTGTGTTACACAGTTATCACATGCACCACAGAGCTTATAGGGCTGAGGCCTGGTGAAAGGGACTTCTAAGGTGAGTGATATCTGCATGACTGCTAAAGTGGGAAAGGTGAAGTATACTGGGTTGGAATGGACCCAAAAGCTTTAACTTGTAAACACACACACAGTTTGACATTTGCCAGGACTGAGATTAAAACTCCTATCTAACTAGTTATTTGTACTATAGTGTTACGCAGTTATTGCGCACACCACAGATCTTATGGGATAAAGCCTGATGAAAGGGTCTTCTAAGGTGAGTGATACCTGCAGGACTGCTAAAGTGGGAGCAGGAAGTATACTGGGTTAGAATGGACCCAAAAGCTTTAACTTGTAAACACACACAGACACACACACTTTGACATTTGCTAGGACTGAGATTAGAACTCCTACCTAAATAGTTATTTGTACTATAGTGTTATGCAGTTATTGCACATGCCACAGAGCATATGGGGATGAGGTTTGATGAAAGGGACTTCTAAGGTGACAAATATCTGCAGGACTGTTAAAGTAGGGAAAGGGGGAGTCTACTAGGTTTGAATGGACTCAAAAGCTTTAACTTATTGACACACACACACTTACTTCGACATTTGCCATGGCTGAGATTAGAACTCCTACCTGACTAGTTATTTGTACTATAGTGTTACACAGCTATCGCATGCACCACAGAGCTTATAAGGCTGAGGCCTGATGAAAAGTACTTCTATGGTGACAGACATCTTCAAGACTGCTAATGTAGGACAATGGAAAGTGCACTGGGTGGGGAAGGCCTGTTCATTCCTAGATCCTACTGACATTTATCAAAGTGTATGAACATGCCCAGTGTGACCTTCTATAGTACATGTGGGAATCCATTCCAGGAATTGTACTCCAGTCCGGTTTGTTTTATGCTACAGCCAAACCTCTCAACCTGTTGGTGGAGGATATCTGGAGACAGCCTATCAAAATGGGGGGACAATGGGCCATACGGTGATTGTGACTATTTCTCTCAGTAATGTATGGGTTGCTATGGTTACAGGGCTTGTTTAGCTGACATCTGACATATATGCTGTTTGGCACTATCATGTATTGTTTCAGTACCTTGTGACATACCTCCTCAGATCATCACAGTGATTTACCAGAGGAATACAGGGTTGATGATGCACACACCAAAATTATGGGCAAAATGCTATGCATTCTTGCAAAATCCAGCCTGTTGGGAGGTGTGCCTACAAGCAATTCACTGCTGGAGCTGTGGAAACAGTCCAGCACCTTGCTGATATATTACAATGGTGGAATACCTGTGTATTTCTGTTCTGGCCTGGTCTGATTTCAAGTCCACAGTTGGGTAATATAAGTCAGACAGGATCAGGGTGACAGGCAGACTCCAGATAGATTTGTAGGGGATAAGATATGGTGGGGATATTCTAGGTCAGATATGTTTGCCTATAGCTATCAGTGCTTTGTATAGGGGTCTGCTCAAAAGTTGACTGCACTTGGAGGGGCTTGTGTGTGTCAGATTGTTTGACCAGCCTGGAGGTGTGTGTTTGTCTGACACATATGTATGGCCCACCTCATTTTACTTGGCTGGCCACATTTTGGGGGTTAGGATGTTGCATAGAATGAGTGATCAGGGAAGGGTGTGTTATTCCCCATGGCTGTGGGCCAGGGTTCTGTGGGTGCAGACATGTCACCATTTTCCAGGGTTAGGACTGCCTGCAATGAGTGCATTCCCATGTTTAGACTCCTAGCCCTGCCTGTTGACTGTACAGATTATCACGGAATGTCCACATTCATGACTCATATATCTTGTTGGTTACTCAGACCAGTGTGGTTTTCAAAGAAAAGTGTTTTGTGAGTCAATCGGGGTTGACATCAGATATTACTGACATTTGACATTGCAGTTTCTGACTTCGTACCCATCAGACATTCCATACTACTACAATCATTTCTTCAACTTTATTACATTATTAGAGCAGTATTTCAAAGGTGTCCTTCTCTTTGGACCTTTTTCACCCCATTATTCATGGCTTTGACCAGATTTCTAACTGTCTGACACTGGCAGGATTTCTCCTAGCAGTTAGCAGCATGGCCTTTCTTTACCTTTTTTAGACTGTGTTATGTTGCTGTTATGGACCCCCATGACACTCCCTAACAGGGCACTGTGGGTGAGGCATGGGCATTTGCCACAGGCCTGTAGGCCAGATGTGACAGATGCAGGCCATCTGTAGCAAGGCAGTGCATTCTGATGATCATATGTTCCCAGGCTGCCAGCAGTGGACAACCCTGGGATGGCACCAGTAAGTTGACTGTGGGTGCTACTGACAATTGCTTTCTGTTTGTGTTGAGCCATCACTCTAGTTGATTGCTGGATGCTGCTTAAGGTTAGGGGAATGTAACTGCATTTTCTATGGGACTATGAGGGGGGGGTGACACATCTGTACACAACACACATTTGAAGAGACTGTGCTGATATTTGCTTAGCATTTTGGTCCCATTTAGCATAGTGGTGTGCCCTATCTTTCAGACTATAAGCATAACAGTATAGACCACAGGTCAGATTGTTCTGGCATAGACATTTGTAGTTTCAGACTTCTAATGTTTCAAAGCCATACTGCCACTGCCAGACCTGCTGTGATATCAATGTGTAAATGTCTCTGGGTGGGGATTTTATGGATGTCGTCATGTGTGGGCCTTTGCCAGGCATTTTTGTCTGGTTTTCTACAGCTGATCTGCTGGGTGAGGCTGGGGTTGGGTATGGATCCCCCACTTTGACATCCATGAGTGTGACCTATGACCCCCCATTTATTTGGCTCACCACATATACTGCAGTGGTATTTGTCAACTAGGGTGGTACTGCATGGTGTGGGTAGGCCAGTACTGGGAATACACTTCCTGCTGTCCCACAGAGCTGTTAGTTGTCTGCTGCTATCCCAGTAAGCCACCCCATTCCCTTGCATACTTGAATCAATACCATAGGTATGCTATCAGAACATTCCACTCCATTCATTAATTTTGTTAAGGAGACTGACTTACTTTGTGCCTGAGGCTGTTGTGAGGATGGTGCTTGAGGGCTGACTATATTGGATGCACACAGTACACTGCCTATACATGGTAGGGTATAGGTGGTGTGTTGTCTGGCATCCGTTTTACTGTGTGTGCAAGTCAGAAAGAGAGATCAGTCCCTTGAGTTCTACAGTGTATGTGCTATGTGTTGCCTCTTTGCCAAGGACAGGGCATACTGGGCATGTCTCCATCTGCCTACAGGGGCAGGCTCAGGATGTTCCTCCTCAGAGTCCCTCTGTGCCTGTGGAGACCTTGGCAATGGTGGGTGGCTATGTGGCCCTTCCCCATTTTGTTCCTGCTGCAGCTGTTTTGACAGGATCATATTGTGTAGCATGGCACATATTATGAACATGTGTGCACATGTGGCTGGAGAGTACTGCAAGGATCCACCAGCTATGTCAAGGCAGCAGAACCATGACTTGAGCATCCCAAACACATAGGTTCATAGGTTCATAGGTAGGTACTACGCTATCGGCCCTAGGGCCTATACAAGCCCAGCCAAAAAGGTACCCTGGCTTTTGCCACCCAAGAAAATTATTTTCCTGTGTCACTGTCAAGCAGAGCCACAGAAGTGATCCCCAGGGTGAATTTCCTATTTCCCGTCCAGTCATCAAGATTTTTCTTGAAGAGTGCTAATGAGGAGCTTTGTTTGATATAGATAGGTAGTTTATTCCAGAGTATGGGAAGTCTCTGGGACAGGAATCTATCCCTCCTGCATATTCTGTTTATTGTGGTGACAAGGTTTAGATCCTTAGAGCATGTAGCTCGGAGGGATTGGGATTTCTTTAAGTGGAGCATGTCCAACAGATTTGGGTTTGACATAGCTTTGTATGTTAGGCAGAGATCACCTCTGAGTAGGCGATATGCGACAGAGTAAAGCTGGAGTTTTTTGAGACGGTCTGCATAGGGCATCTGTTTGAGGTTGGTAATCCTCTTTGTGAGGTATTTCTGTGGCCTTTCCAGTTGTTGTAGATGTCTTATGAGGTACATACCAAAAGGGGCATCATACTCTATAATGGGTCTAATGAATGATGAGTAGAGGGGAACAATGACCACTTTTTTTCTGGATGAGAAAACTTTTGTGATGAGGTGTGCCACATAGAACGATTTCCTGACTACTGTGGCGATGTGATTATCAAAGGAGAGACTGCTGTCCACCTGTGTCCCAAGGTCTCTTATCACACTTTTGGTGTTAAGTATACTACTGCATATGTTGTAGTTCACGGGTACAGAGTTTTTACCAAAGGGGATGACAATGCACTTTTTGGCATTGAGCTTGAGGTCATGGCTTTGACACCAGGCATCTGTCTCAGTGAGGCCCTTTTGTAGGATGTCCACACCGTTAGGAGTTTCAATTATGGCTCCTAGTTTGCAGTCATCTGCGAACTTCATTAGCCAAAGACCTTCTGTTAGCCTGTACTTTAGAGAAGTAGATACCAAACAGGAGAGGACCCAGGACTGAACCCTGTGGTACGCCACTTGTCACTGGTCTGAAGTCGGATTTGGAGTCTGCTACTTTCACAGTGTGGGTTCTGTCAGTGAGCCAGTTGGCAACCCAACTTGTGACATAGGGATTTATACCTAGTTTAGTGCGTTTATCTATAATTCCAGAATGGGGGATGGTGTTGAAAGCCTTGGCAAGATCTAGATAGGCTGTGTGAACCACCTTACCCTCATCTACGGCTTTGGTGACTGCTTCAAAGAAGTCTATCAGGTTTAGGAGACATGATCTGCCTTTTAAAAACTCGAACTGGGTGGGGTCCAGAGTTTGGAGATTACCAATGTCTTTGTTTATAAGCTCCATGATGATACATTCCATGACCTTGCAGACCAGGCTCGTCAGGATAATGGGGCGGTAGTTCCCGGGGTCCAAGGTGGCTCCCTCTTGTGGAGTGGGATAACCATCGCTGTGCGCCATTCAGCGGGCACAAAGCCTGAGGTGAGGCTATAATTGAACATGGTACTTAGGTGGGGTGCCAGTTCATTCTGTAGCTCATGTAGAATGCAGCGTGGGATGTTGTCTGGTCCCATGGATGCTGTGTTCTTGGCTTTGGATACTGTGGTTTTTACCTGTGCAGCCATGATTACAGGAACTTTGCATTCCTCCGGTATAGAGATGGGCTCTTTAGGGGGTGAGAGGGGGGTAAAGTTAGCACTGAACCTATCTGCCAGGATGTTGGCAATATCAGTTGGGTCTGTATATTTAGTGCCATTGTACTGTAACTCAGAGCAGACCACCTGAGTGTTGCCATTGAGATTCTTGACATAGCTATAAAATGCTTTGTGGTTGTCTTTAGAATCAGTGGTGATTTTGTTTTCGTAACTAGCTTTGGAGAATTTTATCAGGGATCACAGCTTCTTACCGAGGCTGACCAGGGAGCTCCTCCACTCATAGGATTTTACTCTCTTTTGCAACAGTTTCTTCCTTCTGTTTTACAGTTTGTTTATGGCAGGGGAACCACCAGATTGGCTTCCTTTCTTTGGAGGATAGCATCTTGGTTTTGTTTGGAATGCATTAGAATGATCCTGGTTTGTGCGTGTGCCTCATTATGGTGTCCTTGCATAGGCGTATGTGCATTTCTGATGGGTGTCATCATCCATGGCTCCATGCATTGCCAGCATCCCCCACCAGATGACCATATGTGATGGCCCCACTGGCAAATGCCCAGTACAGCTGTGATGAATGCCAGATGTGGGAGTCGTGATAGCTGTCAGGGCTGCCAGCACACACATTCATGATAATGCCCTGGGCATCTCATATGACCTGGCAGTTGATGGAGTGGAACCCCTTGCAGTTTAAGTATACCCTACCCTGGTCACCAGATGGTGCTTTGATGTGGATGTGCGTGCAGTCTATGGCACCCAGTACCTCCATATATTCTACTACATGGTGGAAGAGACGCATATTGCTGTTCCTCTCCTCACGGGTGCTAGAGA
This sequence comes from Protopterus annectens, assembly GCF_019279795.1. Taxonomy (NCBI): domain Eukaryota; kingdom Metazoa; phylum Chordata; order Ceratodontiformes; family Protopteridae; genus Protopterus; species Protopterus annectens. Next base: position 232,306,594 of record NC_056737.1, read on the forward strand.
AGTAAATGTGCTCAGCGGCATGCAGTCGCATGGCATCCAGGAACTGGTGGAGTATCCTGGATGCAGATGCCTGTGAGACCCCCATGGTATCTTCAGTTGGTCTTTGGAAAGTATCTGTAGCTAGTATTCTTAAGGCTACACATACCTTGGTATCCACTGGGATGAGTTCCCCTCTGTTGGTTCTGGATCTGAGGTGAGGCCGGCACAGCTCATTAAGTTGTTGAAGTATGTCCCTGTCCACCCTGTATCACTCTACTATCTACAGATCATGTAGCCCCTCATAGATTACCCTGGGTCTGAACACTCTTCTCCTCCTCCTCAGTCTGAGTCGGTTGTCAGTATTATCCTCCTCACCACCCTCAGTCTCTAGCACATACTGATAGACCAAAGCAACTGCAGCCCCTAACATGTTTTTAGTTTTGTCAGTTTAAAATTCCCCTGAAAGTGTACACCAGTGGTGTAGAGTTTGTGGGAAAAAACAGACAGAAATGTGTTTGCATAGTTTATAGTAGTGTGCCTGGCTGCTGCCTGTGTAATTGACTGATTCTGATACATTACACCTGCCAGCTATGGTAGTTCTCCTTTATTGCCTTCCTTCTGCAGTTTCCCCTTCCCATTTTCTTCCTGTTTAAGCCCTCATGTGAGTCGCGCATTCCCGGTGCTCAAATGTAAAAAGTTCTGCTATTCCCTGTGTTTTTTTTTTTTTGTTTGTTTTGTTTTAGGCCCAGTGTGCACCACACACACCCATTTAGCTAAATGGACTGCACTTTTAAACAGAACTGGCCCTCCCTGGATGGGAACACGCTCTGCATTTCATGGAATAGGAAAATACAGCCTCAGACACACACCCTTACTTATCTGTGCTTAGCTAAGGGCAAACACGGGCCACTGAGCTCCAATGTGCTTACAGTAAGCATGGCACACCCCCTTTTCATGTTAGCTGCTTCCCCTGTCTACACCATGATGTTAGAGCACCTACACAGTTAGGTGCAGTCTGACACTTAGAAGAAATTAATGATTCAGTATAAATCCCCTAATTTGCATACACTTCTGCCTTTCTGTCTGTGTCTTTCTTTCTGTCTGTCTGTCAGGAGATTGCCACTGAGTTTATCAATGGAGAAAAAAGTAGGCCTGGTTATCTAGCTTACATAACAGGATGGAAATCTGTGGCAGATAAGCTGCAAGAATAACTTGCAAACATATTTCATGGAAGAAGAAAACTAAAGAATGAACTATTTAAACTGTGATTAACATTAACAAGTCCCCATATCAAACTCAGATGAGAGTACCTTTGCAGATAACAGACAGAGACAGAACTAGCTAACTTAGAGAAAAAAGTGGGCATAAGAAAAAGACTAACTGAACCATTAACATGGGTAATATACATGCACACATACAAAACCAAAAAGTACAGCTGAAATGTGAATTTTTCTTTTTCTGATTATTCTCAGTAAAACCAAATATAGAATAACATTGGAAAAGGTGGTTACTAAGTATTCAATTCACACAAAAAGTGTTGTAGAAAAATGTTTATTTTAGTTGGGTTATATGATTGTCAGAAAAACAATTCCAATGGACAGACAACTAACATAAAGAGATGTTCATATCAGATTTAAATGAGCCAAAAATGTTCAGTAAGCTAAACATAAGATATGACTGCCACTTTTAATTTCTCCAAATCTTTTGGGTTTCTAATACCATGACAGGAGTGGACCCCATTCCTAAGTCAAAGTACGATGAAAGTTCATTAAATTAGTATTGTTTCACTCTTTGATGTCAGCCAAAAGTGCTCTTTGCAGCACCCACAACATCCCCAGTAATAACTCCTTCTGCAATTCATATGGTGTTACATGAGTTGGTAACATATCTAAATACGATTGTAAATTCTTTTTTATAAGACCCATTGCTCCTATTACTATTGGAACTGTCTTGGTATCTTTTTTCCACATGGCTCTTGTTTCTGCCTGCAGATCCAAGTATTTTATGAATTTGTGTATCTCTGTATGCAAGACACTGTAGTCACTAGGTATGGTGATTTCAATGATCAATGCTACTTTTGTCTTCTTTTCTTGGACCACTATATCCACTTTTCTAGCATCTGTCTTTTGGACTGTTGGTATTGGGTGATCCCATGAGATATACATTTCATCATTTTATATGATTCTTTGTGGCTCATGTTTCCAGTGTTTTTCAGCCACTTTGATACCATAATGTTTGCACAATCCCCAGTGTAACAGTCTCACCACATTATTCAGTATTCAGTATACAGTCCATCTGCCATTAGTGTGTCGCAACCAGTAACAAGGTGTGTGACTGTTTCCAATTCAGTTTTACAAAACCTTCATATGTCTGTTTCTCCCCCATGTTCAATGGACTTTGTAAACCAGTGTGCATGCAGCCCACTATCTTGGGCTGGCAATATTAACCTTTCATTTCTTCATGTGAATTCACCTCTTCTTAACCATTCCTGCATTCGTTCTTGATCAGCATGAGACTTTTCCAGAAGTTTTCTATACTTGCAACTATATTTATGTTTTTTCCACATTTCTTGTCTTCTCATCTGGTCCTTTACTTTATATTCGTTCTTTTGTTTTTTAGCACATTCATTTGCTGCATGACTTTTATCTACTTCTGGTTTGATTTCCATTCCTGCTTGACGTCGATATGCTTCTGCTAAATTAAGCAGAGATGTCATCTTAGATTTATTCGCATGTTTCAAAACTTTCACTACATTTGGATTTTGTGAGATCAGTAGATATGTATAGAGTTCCACGACTGCAGATATATACATGTAATCAATTTCAAGGAGGCCCATCCCTCCTTCAGAACGGGGAATATACAATATTGGTATACACTGATTTTTATAAATCATTTGGTAAGCATGAAGCATCCTTCTTGTTTTAATATCTAATCTATCCAACACTTTTTGGGGCCAGTTAATCACTCCAAAACTATAAGTTAGGATAGGGAGAGCAAACTTGATTTATGGCTTGGATCTTGTTCCTAGATGTCAATGCTGTTTTCAGGATTAATTTAATCAATGCTGTTTTCAGGATTAATTTAAGTCTTCTAAAGTACTTACTGAATTTTATTCACATTTGTTCATGTTTTATTGCTGATCCTTCATCATTTCCCAAGTATTTATATACCCCCTCTTGCTCAAGTTCTTTTATATCACATTCTTGTCCCAAACTGATGTTTTCCTGGTGCTGCAGTTTTCCTTTTTTAAAGGTTGCCTTTCCACATTTATCAAGACCAAATGACATTCCAACATAATCTGAAAAAGTTTTGACAACGTGCAGCTGTGCTTTCAGTTCCTCATCTGATGAGCTATACAGTTTTAAATTATCGACAAAGGGAAGATGAGAAGTCATTAGACTTTGTTGTTTTCTAGGAGTCAAATTGTAGCCATGGCCTAAACTGTTAAGTAAATAACTTAATGGATTAATGGCAAGGCAGAATAGCAATGGTGACAGAGTCACCCTGGAATATCCCCCTTTGAATTTTTATCCATGGGATAATAATCTGTCCTTTATCATGGCTTAATTGCAAAGTGGTCTTCCACCTTTTCATGGTTACTGTAATGTAGTCAATCAGTATAGGGTGTATCTTATACATTTTTAAGCACTCCTTTATCCATGAATGTGGGATACTATCAAATGCTTTTTTTTGTAGTCACTCCATGCCATACTTAGATTTTTCCCCTTCTTACAGTTCTCTACTATAACTTTGTTTAACAACAAATGATGCTTTGTTCCATATGACTTTTTTTATTGTCCTTTTGTTCTACTGCCATAATTGAGTTTTCTTCTAAATGACTACAGACTCTGTCAGCGTCAATTCCTGTATATAGTTTATACGTCAATGGAAGACAAGTTATTGGTCTATAATTTTTAGGGTAGCTTGCAGGTTCACTCTTAAGTAAGAGCATTGTTTTTCCTGTTGTTAACTAGTGTGGTTTGTGTCCGGAGTGTGCATATAAATAGTTCTTACTCATAGCTAAATCCTCGTGCAAAGAAATTAATACTTTAAGCCAAAAGTTATGTACTGCATCTGGGCCTGGGGTTTTCCAGTTAGAGGCTTTTCTCAACTTTGTTTCAATCTCTCTGGCTATTATTTCATCCCATTTCATATACTGTACCTTTACACTTCTTATTCTTTCTTTTACTTCTTCTGTCCATTTAGCATCTTTATTATGTTCCACAAGATCTTCATAGATACTTCTCTAAAATGTATCTATTTTGTCTTTTTTTGGCGGTCTTTCAATTCCTTTTATCTTATTTCTCAATTCTATATAAAACTTTTTTGGGTCATCAATAAATTCCTTATTTTGTGCTTTTGCCTTATATTTATCTTCGTGTCTTCTAAGTCTTTCTGCCTGTTTTGAAATTTTTAGTTTGTTATCTCCAATAGTGCATAATAGATCCTGGTCTGTTCTAATACCACGCATTGCTTTTATCACATCTATCTTTCTTAGTATTTTTGTTGATCTATTCCCCCTTCTATAACCTTCTAACAATGACGCTTCTTGTCTTAGCTGCTTTATAGTTTTCTCTGTTCGATATTTCCATGATGGCATTCACTTTCACCCCCTCTTTTCCCTCGCTACCCTGTGTTCCTATGGTAGAACTTTATCAGTTATTAATTTAGCGGCACAGTAATATATTCTGTTTACTTCTGTTATATCGCATGGATCTCTATGGACAGTCCTAATTACTGTGTTCATTTGTTTTATCAAGCTTCTGACTTTTGGGGTTTTATTAACCTTCTGCAGTCTATTTCTCTCATTGATCTTGATATATCTGTCTTTGTCTATTAAATCAAGCAAATATGCTCTTAACTCATTTTCTTCCAAACTGAGGGTACATACCTTGTTTTCCATTTCCTGCGGGCATTCTATAGAAAGTTCTATAGTATCTCCATGTGGCACATTCTCTTCAGTTTCATCCTGTGTCATCTGTTGTTCTGTCATATGGGAATTCACTGGCCTATCACTCCTCAACATTGACTGCATCAGAGTTTCCACAGCTTCCTGTTCCTTTCCTTGCTGACTATCCTCAAGTGAACATTTATACTGGTTTCCTGTGGAAGGCTCCAAAATGTCTTGATATGGCACCAGACCAATTGCTTCCTGTTCCACTGATTTCCCCTTAATTTGGATATCCATTGCCCTATCCTGTTGTGGTGCTTTCTGTATTCGATTTTCTACACTAAATCCTTCTCTTTGCAGCTGCTCCATAACCTCAATTTCTATTTATTTGACTTCTCCATTACTAATCTCATTTCTACTTTTCCTCTTAATCTCCTTATTTTTTGTATTGTAAAGTTTTCCATATCTGGATTCCTTTGCCTGTATTTCTCTTCAAATATCTTTGGTGCTGCTCTTTTTGTATTAGTTAGCTTTGCTTTCTCCTTTGCATAAATATTACACCATATTAAATCTTTTTTCCTTTCTCCTGTCCATATTTCTTCTTCACATGTCTCCTGATCTTCTTGCTTTTCCTTATTATGGGGACTCACTCCATCATGCTGTGATGTAGTCTGTGTTAGACCTTCTACATTCAATCCTTCACTTCGCAGGCACTCAATAACTTTAACTTCTATTTCTTTAACTTCTGCTTTACTAATCTTCTTTTCCACATTCCATCTTTGTGATATTAATTTTTTATTGTGAAATTTTCCATATCTGGATGCCTTTGCCTGTATTTCTATTCGACTACTTTTGAGACTGCCTTCTCTATATTAGTTAACTTGGTTTTCTCATTTGCATAAATATTGCGCCATATCAAATCTCTCTTTCTTTCCCATGTTCATACTTTTTTATATTTCTCATATATCTCTAGGTTTTGCTGTTTATATTTTCTAACTTCCTCAGATGCTTCTTTTTCCAGACAGATCAAAATTTCTTGATCTATATACTGCTTTGCAAAAATCTGTTGCATTAATGAACGCAAATTTTTATTTAAAGCTTCTGACAGTTTTTCCTGCAGAAGTACTTTTCTTTACTCTAATTTCTCTCTTAATCATTTTATATCTTGTGTCTGGAAATTCTGGGCTTTTTACATAATAGTAACAATACATAATGTCTTTCTTATCCTCAATAGTCCACTCTATTGTCTTTATGGCTCTTCTTTGGCCAATCAGTTTTTGTTGTTTTTGTGGACTGGTACTTCCCTCTACAACAGGGGGGCCATCCATCCTCCCTCTAAGCCTGGCCTGGCCCCATTGTAGTAATATTTCCATATTTTGAGGATTCTACACTGTCATTTTTTCCAGTCCTGGTACCAGTGTGCCTACCAGGATTGGGCACTTTTTTATCCTGGGTCTTGTGCACCCAGCTTGGTTCATAGACTTGGTTCATAGATTAGTATTAGGCTAACTGCCCTTGTGGGCCATTTTCAGCCTAGCCAATTACCCCATGTGAGAATCAAACCCTGCACCTTATGCTTGTAAGGTAAACACCTTAACCATTATGCCAACCTCCCACCTTTGATTTACTTCTGTCCATAATATATGCTATATAAATATATTCTATATATCAGTGTCGCCTTGGTGAGATTTTGTGTAAAACAGGGTCCACCTCACGGAGGTACTCACCAAGACTTGAGGATGAATTCAATTTCAGCACTACTACTCTCCTTTGCTTGCTGACTTTTCATCTCTCCATCAGGACCCCTATGACTGCCACAATGAGAATTTGATAATGACCACAGAAAAGTAACATTTCACAAATGTACACAACACACACACACACACACGCACACACGCACACACGCACGCACACACACACACACACACACACACACACACACACACACACACACACACACACACACACACACACACACACACACACAAGCACGCACACACTCTGGGCTTAGGAAGGAAGATGTTCCTCATATTCAGTGTCATTTATGGCAGTGGATATTCCATAAAACACTAATGAATACAAATTTGAGAGTACAAACAATGTCAGAAACTACTGATGACATCAATTTACATGGCACAACAAAAACAGAAAATCAGACCATCTTTAAAAAGCATTCAAAAGGTATAATAACACAGAAATAGAAGCGCAGTGAACACAATCTAAGATTTTTATGGATAAATTTACATAGAAAAGCCTTCAGCCAAATTCAATAAAACCTACATGGTCCATTTCTACTGTGTGCGTGTCATGGTAGCACAATGTTTTAGATACAGTAAGTGCCATGTAGAGGACTGTACCACCGTGCAAACAAGGTAAACACCATGGCATGCTAATTACAGCATAAGCAGCTGAAATGTATGCTAATTAACCAATTCAACACAGTGGAGCTATTCAACAAGTTATAAAGCAACCTTGTAGACTCAGTGCTGGTTTTCCCTGCGAATTCCAAAACCCATTGGAATACAGCCACAGAAAGAATGTTAGGGGCTGCTGCTTTAACTCATTTGTAGGTGTGACAGGCTGAAATCTATGCTGCTGCTGCTTCCAACAGACCTAGGCCAAGAAGGAGAAGAGTTTTTAGGTCCTGTTTAACTTTTCTAACCTACATGATGTGGAAATTGTAGAGCACTACAAGGTGGATAGAGACACGCTACAAGAACTCTACAACCTCTGTCATCCTCAACTCATAGCAGGGCCAACCAAGAGGAACCCATCCCACTGGAGACAAAGGTATGTGTAGCACTTAGATTCTGAGCTACAGGTACCTTTCAGAGACCAACAGTGGAAATGTTGGGGGTGTCACAGGCATCACCATCCTGAATCATCCATCAACTCCTGAATGCTATGCTCCAACATGCCAGTGGCCACATATATTTTCCACGTACTCCTGAGGACAGGGCCAGAAATATGCAGGAGTTCTACCCTGTAGCACACTACCCTGAAGTACTGGGTGCCATAGATTGCACACATATAGAAATTAAGGCACCACCCAGGGAACAGGGTAAGCTGTAGATAAACAGAAAGGGCTACCACTCTATCAAATGCCAATTCATGTGTAATGTCAAGGGAATTATCTTGAACATGTGTGCTGGCAACCTGGCAGTTACCATGACTCACAAATCTGGCACACCTCACAACTCTACTAGATGTTTGCTAGGGGAGCTATCTCAGAGGGTCATTTATTGGGGGATGCAGGATATGCACTAGAACCGTGGCTGATGACACCCATCAGAAATGGACACACGCCCTCTGAAGAACACCATAGTGAGGCACATGCTCAAACCAGGAATATCACAGAGAGTGTGTTTGAGCTGCTAAAGTCATGGTTCTGGTACCTAGATACATCTGTGGGAGCCCTGCAGTACAATTTATGGACATGTACTGAAACATTCACAGTATATGTCATGCTATATAACATCATCCTGAGAAAACAGCTTCAGCAGGATCAGGAAGGGGAAGGAGCACACATACCACCACCAATGCCAAGGTCACCACAGCCACATGCAGATGAGGAGTCAGAGGGTGAACCACCAACTGCTGTGGGTGTAGGCAGATGTACAGTAGGTGTGCTCAACATGCCCTCACATTAGCTAAGACACATAGCATACTCACTCATAACTCTCAACTGTACAGTTTTTTGCAGAATGTCCAGATTTTTTGTCCCATATTTTTGGTCCATTTTTCTTAAAGTTGTGGTTTTCTGGCAAATTAGTGGCAACTCATTAAATATTAAAGTCAGAAAATAGACAGACATTTGATTTTCAGATGTCATACCCTTCAGAAAATTCATGCGAATGTAAAACCTGTTATTCTATCAACTTTCTAAGTTTGTAAGAGCAATATTTGAAAATTGTCCCTATTTTTGGGCCATTGTCCCACTTTTACTTATGGCTTTGTCCAGATTAATTAGGTTCATAGGTTCATAGGTTCATACTAGGCTACCTGCCCTGGGGCGATTATAAGCCTAGCCTGATTCTGTATGGCTTACGCCACCCCTTGATTTGAATATACTGTGCCCTTTTTAAGGTTTAGTTTACTGTCCCTCTGTCTAATAGTGACACGGGAGTAATTTCTGGGACAAACCTATGATCCCCCATCCACTTATCGAGATTCTTCTTGAAGAGATTCAGTGAGGTGCTCTGTCTCACATGAACTGGAATTCTATTCCAGAGCGAAGGGAGCCTCTGGGTTATGAACCTGTCCCTCCAGCAAGTTCTATTTATTTCTGTGCTGAGGTTCAAATCCCTCGAGCGTGTGGCTCTAAGGGATTTAGATTTACTGAGGTGGAGCATGTCCATTAATTCTGGATTTGACATAGCTTTGTATGTCAGGCATAGATCGCCTCAAAGTAGGCGGTATGCAACTGAGTAGAGCTGGAGTTTTTTTAACCGAGCAGCATATGGCATCTGTTTGAGACCCTTGATCCTCTTGGTGAGATACTTTTGGGGTCTTTCTAATTGCTGCAGGTGTCGGGTAAGGTACATCCCAAAAGGGGCATTGTATTCTATGATGGGCCTGATGAGGGATGAATAAAGGGGCATGATTACCTCTCTTGATCTAGATGTGAAACCCTTCGTGATGAGGTGGGCTATGTAGAAGGTCTTTCTAACCACTTTGGCAATGTGATTTTCAAAGGAGAGATTGCTATCAACTTGGGTCCCCAGGTCCCTAATAACTTTCTCTGTACTTAATGGGTTTCCGCCTATGTGGTAATTTGTGGGCACATTGTTTTTGCCAAAGGGTATGACTATACATTTTTTGGCATTTAGCTTTAAACCATGGTGCTGGCACCAGTTATCTGTCTCTGTGAGACCTTTTTGAAGGATGTTTGTGTCAGCTGGAGAGTTGATTATGGTGCCCAGTTTGCAGTCGTCTGCGAACTTGGTGAGCCATAGTCCTTCCATGTTTGCCTGTACCTCGGAAAAGTATATACCGAACAAGAGTGGTCCCAGGACAGAACCCTGTGGGATGCCACTTGTGACCGGTTTAGAGTCTGACATGGCTCCAGCAACTCTCACTCTGTGGGTTCTGTCTTTGAGCCAGTTTGCGACCCATCTTGTGACATAGCGGTTTATATTTAAGCTGGATAGCTTATCTATGATGCCCGAGTGGGGTATTGTGTCAAATGCCTTTGCAAGGTCCAGATAAGCTGTGTGGAATACCTTCCCTTCATCTATGGCTTTGGTGACTGTTTCAAAGAAGTCAACCAGGTTCAACAGGCAGGATCTGCCCTTGACAAAGCTGAACTGGGTAGGATCTAGTGTCTGTAGGTCCCCAATGTCTTTGTTTATGAGCTCCATGATGATCCTCTCCATAGCCTTGCAGACTAAGCTAGTCAGGCTTATGGGGCGATAGTTTCCAGGGTCCGTAGAGGCTCCACCTTTGTGGAGTGGGACCACTGTTGCTGTACGCCATTCTGTGGGCACATATCCTGTAGTGAGGCTGAGATTGTATAGCTGTTTTATTTGAGGGATTGGTTCCTCTTGTAGTTCATGTAGGACGCAACCTGGGACGCCATCTGGTCCCATGGAAGCAGTGTTTTTGCTTTGGAGAGGGCAGCCTTCACCTGAGCATCTGAGATGTTTGGGAGGCAGCCCTCTGCCGGGATAGATACTTGCTCTTTGGGGGAGGGGTGGAGAAGTTTGCACTGAACCTGTCTGCCAGGATATTGGCGATGTCTGTGGGTTCAGTGTATTTTTTGTCATTTAGAATCAACTCAGAACAAGTCTGGGAGTTGCATCCCAGGTTTCTAACATAACTGAAAAAAGCCTTATGATTGTCTTTGGTGTCCTGTGCAATTTTTCTCTCGAAGCTGGCCTTGGAGGATTTTATGAGGGATCGTAATTTTTGCTAGTACTGATCAGAGATGCCTTCCCTATTAGGGATTTTTCTCTATCATGTAGTAGCTTCCTCCTTCTGTTGTACAGTTTATTTATGGCAGGGGTCCACCAGACTGGACGCCTGCCTTTGGATGATTGGGTCTTGGTTTTGTTTGGGATAGCATGATCCATGCATTCCTGGAGATGTCCGTAGAATGCATTTATATAGGATTCTGCAGTTTGGGCCATAGTTTCCACTGGCCCTGGGGCCTTGAAGGATTCCACTTCGGTTTTGAGAAGTGAGAAGTTCGCGTTTGAGAAGTTTTTCACTGTGGTTTTCTGGGCTGGGGGTGGGGTCGGGATGTGGACATCCAGTGAAATTAATTTATGGTCTGATCTTACCAATGAGGGATATACTTCTGGTGTGGAGCATAGAGTCCCCATGTTGGTAATGATCAGGTCTAGTATGTTGTCCCCTCTTGTGGGAGTGGTGACTAGTTGTTCCATAGCATTTGAGTTTATAATTTCCAGGAATCTTTGGGCTAAGGTGCTGGGGCTTGAGTAGTGCTCCCAGTCAATGTTTGGGTAGTTGAAGTCACCCAATATAATGGTGTTCGGAGAGATCTTCATGTTCTCCAATGTTTTCAGGAAAGCCGAGTGGGATTCCTGACTTTGAGATGGTGGTCTGTAGGATGCTATAAACTGAAAAGCAGTCTTGCCCACTGTTAGTTGCACATGGATGGTCTCCGATACTTTGTGCAATGCCACTAACCTGGAGGTGTGGATATCCTTGATAAATATGGAAACTCCCTCCTTTGTGGTTTGGTCCGGGTTTTGGGGCCGAAAAGCATGATATGAGGTATAGCCTGGTAGTGCTGGGGTGCTCTCTGGAGCCTTGAACCAGGTTTCTGTCACTGCAAAGATATCGATGTTCTCCATACTGAGGAGAGCTTCGAGTGCGTGCATCTTGAGGTTAAGACTTCTGGCATTTAGCAGCATTACCCTTAGTTTCTTGTTCCTTGTGCTGTCTATGGGGGTGGGTTTGACTTTTGAGTCTTGCCTAAAAAAGGCACTATGGGGGTGACAAGAGCCTTTGCCAATATCCGAAAGCCCGGTGGTGACAGGTGCAAGCCGTCCCTAGCAAAGCAATGTAGCTTGTCAAGCAGGTCATCCCAGACTGACAGACACTGGATCCCCTTTGAATGACACCAAAATTTTAGCCAGTTGTTAAAATCGATCATTTTGTCTTTGTACTGTGGCATCATTCTAGGTGAGGGTAAGATGCTGCTCAAGGTCAGGGTCATACCAGCCTGGGGTACATGATCAGAGAGCTCCTCTATGTCTCTTTTCATGTAGTCCAGGGAGGTACGTCTCAGGTCATTCACACCAGCATGTACAATGACTGAGTCATATTTGTATTTGCTTTGGAGTGACCTGAGTGCTTGCGTTATGTGTCGGATCCTAGCACCTGACAGGCAGCTCACCGTGACCTTCTCTTTATTCAGCCTGGTGAGCGGGACGTCAGTGTGTCTGACAATAGAGTCATCTATAACAAGAGTATCAGGTGTGTTATTCAGCCTTAAGGGCTGTGGCTGCTTGGCACACTGACTTTGTGGGTTATGTGTTGTGTGTGTTTTGTTTTGAGGTAGAGTTTGCTTGGATGTCTGCTTTGGAGGTCTCTGTTGCTTAGGTAAATTTTTATTTAGAGCCTCCAAGTATGTTTTTGTGTATTTATGTGTTTGGTTCGCTGATGTGGTGGGACTATGTGATACTGGAATTGTGTTGTGTGAGGTTACCTTCTCTTCCTGACTGGTTACACCAGTTTTGAGATGAGAGAGCTCAGCCTCCAGTTTGGCTAAATAGTTGCATCTCTCACATATATTTGAACCAGTTTGGAGGAGGAGAGGGTTGTCCGTGTACATGAGACAGTTGTAACATTGCCTCAAAATTCCCAGATTCACCAGCTGGACTGGAGAGGAAACCATTGACTGACCTTTGGACATGCTAGAGTAATAGGGAAACTGAATTTAAGACGGACCAATAGAGGACAGGGTAATCGTAGAGAGTATAAGAGTAAGTAGTGCTTATGGTTTAATAGTGCTAACTTGTAGGATTACTTAATTGGACCAGTGAAGGGCCTTAGAATGAGAATATGGTGTTTAAATTGAGAGATACAGCAGTTCTAAGGGAAAAAGTGAAGAGCAGACTTTGTGGAGCCAGGAATAGTTTAAACCCAATTAGGCGGCACTGCCAGCTGTTGCGCTATGCACAAAAATGCGCAAAACCACGCAAAAGAGGGTTTTAAGAGAGGAAGATGAAGGAGTTTTGGAATTGACCCAAAATGGCCAATAAAACTACAGTTTCAAGTCAGTAACCACTCCCACAGGGGCAGGCAGGCTGCTCAATGTTTTTCACTGCCACTGATCAACAGAGAGACTTCCCTTTAGCCCAAGCAAAAAATGACCTCACAGAAACTTACAAACAGTTCAAGAACAGCAAGATTTTTTTTGTTTTTTTGTTTTTTCAGAGATAGCAGAGGTTCACAAGTATCAACAAGTTATAACAGTGCAGTAAATGACCCCACACAAGAGTGCTAGGCCAAAGACAGATAAAATGCAAGTTTTGAGAAAAAAACGATTTTAAAAATAAGTGCAAACAGGAAATTCAGTAAACAGCTCTAGGTTGTGCTCTAAATACAGTTAATAATGCAGAAATCAAATTTAACAAGCCAGAAAATGCTCAAAATAGGCGGCTATGCAGAAAAACTTAGCAAATAAACAGAGGAAAAATACTTAAAATCTCAAAAGTGGCTCCTTTCTTCTCTCAGCGTTTTCTCCTCTTGGTGGATGCTTCACCAACAGCCAACAAGCCTGAAAAGATGCCAAAACCATGAGGCAACCAGGTTTTAAGAGAGGAAGATGAAGGAGTTTTGGAATTGACCCAAAATGGCCAATAAAACTACAGTTTCAAGTCAGTAACCACTCCCACAGAGGCAGGCAGGCTGCTCAATGTTTTTCACTGCCACTGATCAACAGAGAATTGCTCTAAGAGGTTGAGAGGTATGCACTCACTCACCACATAAGGGCCTAAAACTTTCCTCCTACCCACATGCATATGCTGACATTGATGCCAGGCAACTCTCACAACCTGTACCTCCCCATGTATTGGCTGTGTACTACTTGCATCAGAAATGGTCAGTCCTCAACTAAAACTGTAGCAACTGCTGCATTTATAAGGTAAGTCTTGAACCTGGAGTGTATTGTGTAATAATATGAATGAGTGGCATATCGTTGTATTTCACTAATTGGTACTGTAACCAAGTAAAAGGTGGGAGATTTGTACAGAAATGATCTTCACATGAGACAGCAGAGACTTATTTGATGTATATGTGTCCATTATTAAGTATTAGGCCTCAGGCATTAAAGATTCACACAGTCATACCTCTCAAATGTACTGATGATCACTGCATGTCCTCAGTTTAGCAACATGCATTTGTAATGGAAAATCATTAAAGGGAGAAGTTAGAAAGTAATGATGCACATTGCAGTTTCAGACTTCACACTCCTCACAAGATCATTCAGAATAAAGTTGTGAAATATTGATGCTATCAACTGTCTTGCTTCGTCAAAGGTACAATTACCAGTTCAACTCCACAAATGCAGATATACTAAGCACTAAGTCAGCTATGCACTCTGAGCATCAGACACAAAGCTTATGTATCCCTGAATCCATAAGATAGAAAACAAGGATATGGCACAGTTATCATCACTTGCACAGGGTGTTGTGTGGGAAAAGGAAGCTTAGGCTGACACAAAAGATTGGCCAGTGTGTGTGTGTGAGTAAGAAAGAGCAACAGGCAGACATTTGGATAAACCAAGAAATGGCTAGTTTGACAAAATGAGTTTTAAACTTCAGGGTTGAGCCATGTAACTGTTGTGTATGTGTCTATAGAGGTCCTCTAGGTGAAACTGGTGTGTGAGTATCTGCATGAAGACAGCCAAGCTCTGTGCTAGCTCTACATCTTGGCATGTTGGACAGGCTTGAGCCATGCATGGTAGAGGTGGCATTTCATCATTGTTATCCCTGACTATGAGAACTGGCTCTGCCAGTAGTTGCCTTGTCAAGTCCATGCCCACAATCAGATGCACTCCTGCTACGTGAATGTGACTGATGTCTGCTGGATGAGCTCTCTTCACAGAAGCACCCAGGACCATGACCCCATGGCCTGCCATGTCTGGATGTGGACAGCTCACCCACTGATGGAGCAGTGAAAGTGCTGTCACTATGGGAGCATGATCGGGCATGGCCATGTTGGCTAACAGCAGATGATGTGGCTGACCTATTCCAATAAGGATACTGTTTCCCCTCCCAGCAAACATTCCATCACAGGCAATGCTTTTTCCATGACAGACACCCACCATAATATCACAAATACTCTTCATTCCAACATATTATTTGTCTGATCCATTGAATCAGCAACATGGTGGAGACAGTCATGCATGTCAGCCTGTTCCATATCTACAACCCTGAACATTTGTCTGAAGTACATATGGGAACATGTCTGGGGCTCCATGATGGCCCTAAACATACATTGAATGGCACGGGAAGAGACACTAGGATCAGGTGGAGGAGGGACAGCAGGCCTCTTCTGAGCACCCCTAACAGACCTCCTGCATGGCACCTTACCCATACTTTGGCTAAGGCCAGAGTCAACAGACACTGAAGCCACAGCAACACCACTTCCCTAATCAATTGCCTTGCCCTCCACCTGTCCAATATCTGTGGGCTCACTGGAATGGATGGGAGTAGGTCTACTGGTTGTGTTTAAGAGAATTGCAGGGGATGGCTGTATGTCAACCTCATTGTCAGATTCAGCCTCTGAACCCCCCCCCAACTGTGCCTCTGTTTGGCCAACATTGTCATCAGATTCTGCTGATACATGGACATCGGGTGATAGAGGTCCCACACCTCCACTGTTAGGATCACCCGTGATAAAAAGCAACAAACACAGGAAAAAATTAATACCTAGTCCAATATATGCTAACAAACTAGCAGTGGTGCTGCTATTACAGACAGTGCAGCATTAGACACAACAGTCCTGACATCAACATCACACATTAAAATATTTCTTTAAATTGCTCAGAGTACGGACATAAAAGTATTTGGCTTACCATCTGTAGAAGAGGGTCTCCTCTGCAATCCAGATGGTCCTGGAAGAAGTTAAGCAAAAGGTAAGGGCAACATAATCACAATTAAAAGTAACACAAAGGGTAATACATTTAACCTTTTATATGATGATTAACGATACTTTCAACAAGAACTTGACTGACAACTCCAACTTAAGCTAATCAATCAGAATATGTTGTTAACTGTAGCAATCTTCAACCCCCCAAAATATATTCCTTTGACACAGAAGTAACATAGTGATTTCAATTGTTTCACTATACAACAACATTCAACTGTTGAGATAACAAAGCCTGCCTGAAAGTTCCTCCTGGGATATGCTTGCTGTCCCTGACACTGTTGCACAGACGTCCAGGACATGCTGTTCTGTGCTTTCCTGGGAACTGTCTGGATCCCTGACAGTGGCCAGGAACTCTTCATTTGGTGTTAGTGGTGGCTCCATAGTAGGCCCTCCCCTGGTGACCATCTGATCATGACCCACTGCATCTGGTCTCCTCTGTGCAGATGTGATCATGTCAACGGCCCCATGGCACACCAGCTGATATGTCCTGCTGTGGCCACCATGGCATTCATATCATCCACAATCTGCCACCAAATTTATATTTCTGCATGCCATATCTCCCTGTCCCCTTTCAAGCAGGAAGGCACCATGTTGCCTAAAGGCATCTACTATCACCTGATTTTCATCATCAGTGAAGGGTGGTCTCCAAGGATTGACACACTTGGGTGGCATACTCCTAGGTGTCCTAAAAGACAACAGAAGAATAATACATATAAGTATCACATAACTACAAAATAACTGTTCCCAAATAAAACAGAAAAGGTATCCTCTCAGTATTATCCACTGGAGAAACATAAAACAGTCTGGAGATGTGAAATAAGAACAACAGGCTGGATGCAAAAAACGGAGAGTAACAATATCAATATATCCTTGTTTGTGCCATAACAGTTACACAGCTTTGCTCCCCCAAAAAGAACAGGCAAATGACACATTTTGCTAACAAACCATCTTTGAAATGGTAAAAGTGTTATCAAAGAAACTGTCTCTGAAACATTTGTACATATTTATCACAGAGCATTTCATTTTTATGCATTGGCAAGCTTGCATACTTTTGAAATGCCTTGATAAATATGCCCATGACATCAGTGCACTTCTAACTAATGCATACAGATAAAAGTGTAAAATACTTTGCTTCAGATTTTTCTTAATGACATTCCAGCATATGCGGTATGTAGTTGACAAAATGCAAGCATACTTTCTAAAGTTCAGTAATCCTCTGTGCAGATATATCCCAAAGTAATAGCATATGTTCAGTTTTCTCCACATTAACAAGTCTCCTCATCATCAGTTTGCCTAGCTACACAGTTGCATTACATATGGTATAGATTTGTGCTGTTAGCATGGTGAAGATGCAAATGAGGTATGAACTGATTAAAACTGCTGAATCCCAAACACCTGGATCTATGTAGAAGATGTAAACATAGTGCAGGCTCTCCCTCACTGTTTGTTTTTAATGGATTGCAATTGTGAATGATTACTGGCTGGGATAAGGAAAACACAACAGCATTGCAGGCTGTCTTACATCCAGTGGGTATGTCAGGTTAGATCTACAAAGTGTTAGATGTAAAGTTGGAAATGTATGTAAGCAGCACACAATTCACGGGTTGTGTTCAGTAACATCCAACCTGTCCTTCAATTGTTGATAACTGCATATGATATTATTTCCAGTTAATATCCTAAGACATTTTAAAGCCAATGATATAGAATGGCTTACAGACTGCATGTCTCAGATTACTGGTCAGATAACTGAAGAATGACCTACAAACACAGACAGGTAACACAGAGCTGTATACTTGCAAGCAATAATCATATCAGGCTGTGTGATCAAGTGCATTACATCCACATATAATGAATGTACAAATAGTTGTATGCTTTCATAGTACTGTAGATGATGTTGCAGTTGGTTGTGTGCAGAATAATTCCAGTTCCTTGCTGCAAAGCTGCTTGTGTGACAAAGAGGAATAAGGCACCCATCCTATGTTCTGAAGGTTCGTTGGAGTGAGAGTTCAAATCCAGATCTCTGTAGGCATATTTCATGTGAACCATCATTTTGTAGTGTGTTTGTTATAGATTGATTTTCCTCTGCTTGTCCCTTTTTTGTCTTTTTTCCCTTTTTCTGTTTTGTTTTTTAATTTTTTTTGTGGGCCACTGTTTGCATGATGCTGCATTTAGAGTAATCACAGGAATGGAGAAAATGAATGGTGGGTCTGGCTACGCTTATCTCTTTTGTGTTAAGCACTGCAGTGTACAAACTGGATAACTGTACCACCCAGGAAGCAGACAGGGCCCAGACAGTGAAAAATAGAAACCGGATACATTCAATTAATTCAAATTGGCATCACACAAACCTGCTAATTGGCATTGCTTTGCAGTTAACAGAGAGACCTTAAGAATGATTAGTAAATTAGGGAATGTCATGTAACAAGTCCTGTGGTAGCAGCTGCACATGTAGGGCTGGTGTGCAGATTGTCCTGGGTTCTAGTGCATGGTGTGCAGCCTTTTTCTTACTGTTGTGACATTGCAGTTTATAGCAATTAACTGAAACACAGACAACTGTTATTTCAACTTTTTTGTGGCAACAGGTGTAAGTGTAGGACTGTCATACACATGTCCTTGGTTCTAATACAGGGTATTCTATACACATTTACTGTTATTCCACTTCCCATTATATTCACTCTCACTTATAACACTTTAGATAGTGCAGCTGATATTAATTATATGTATGAGGGATGAGACACTATTATTGTGTTATTAGATGTATGACCGAAGGTATACTGTGTACTATGTTGCTATAAGTATTATTCTGCTATCTGGACTTGCATGGCCTTCATATTCGCCTAAGACACATACACAACTGCCTCTATATCTAATAACCTTGTCAGATCACACATATACATGTGTAACAGCTCATACTGTTACCTGTATTAATGTATGATTCCTGCCTATGTCTGGGCAGCACTTCTTGTGTGGCAAAGATGGAAAATCAATGCTGTGGAAGAAAATGTTTTGTCCCTTATGCCTAGGTTTGAATCCCACAGTGTAAAAATCAATTTTCTTAATGTGTAAATGTAAAAACAAATGTGTCAGGTCCTTATATTTATGCCTCTAGTGCATGTCTGCAAACCTAACTTACCTAACAGTTATCTTCCAATTTCCAATATATATATTTCCAGGGTACATCAGTAGACACCCCTCAAACTAAGGCCAAGTGTTGGACTAACCTTCCAATTGCAATTATTTCATTCCTCACTGCTTGGCACTGCTGCTCTCCAACTACCATTGTACAAATGTGTTGTTTGCGTGTACACACTACAGTAAACATGATACGTGGAACTGGCAGGAAAGCATTAGTCTCCATTGCTCTAGGTCTGCTGGTATTCATAGCTGGCATTACTGGGGAAAGTGTCAGGCTTAGAGCATAAAGGTGGGGTGTCCAGGATATTTATTGGACTCCTAGTCAAGCATCACAGCCAAAGGCTTTAGCAAGGGGACTATTCTAGCTCACAGTACAAGTCTGAGGCATGGACTAGTTTAGCCCAGGCTGTATCCAGTGCCACTGGTATCCTGTGTACTGGAGAGTAATGTAGGCATCATTTTACAGACCTACAGAGGAGTAAGAGGGATACTATGAACTCTCAACCACTGGTTGGAGGAAGGTGGTCCTGCCCAAGAGGCTGGTCCATTGGTACCTTCCAGGAGCAGTGGTAGAGGTGAGTGAGTTGCCAGGGATGGTGTTTAGGGTGGTGTACTCCTACACTGGATGAAGAGACTTCTCTTCCTCATGTTCCATAGAAGAATTTGGAGGAGATGTCAAGCACTCCGGCCACATGTGGAGTAAGATGACAGTGATGACAGTCCAGTATCTGAGGACTCAGTTCTCACTGTCTCCAAGCTTGACAGTCATGGGACTGGGGGGGTTGTCCCCACCTTACACCAATCATGGTGTCCCCCAACCTTTTGTGTCCGTCACTGTCCCTGTCTTTCATCTTGTTTGTCTTGTCTGACTTCAATTGCTTCCTCACCTACTCAGCTTAACTGACCCAGACATAACTACCTCCCTTTCCCAACATACCTCTCTCTCTCTCTCTCTCTCTCTCTCTCTCTCACTTTCTCTCTCAAATAAAATATAAATGGGTACGTGTCCCAAAAAAAGCATACCAGACATAGCTCTCCATTTTGCACACATGTCATCTTGACACACAATTTCATCCAATTGTCTATACAACATGATTGCATTGTGATTACCTTTGTTTGTGGAGGTTACAATCCAAATTCGTGTTTCATGGTTTACACTGTTAAAGAAATGGATAGTGATGGTTCTTTCCTCCCTTCTTCCTGTACATTCCCGTACTGCTTTCTCTTTGTTCTTCTCCTGCTTGCTCCTCATTTCACCACTTTCCTATCATCCCCATTTTCACTGCTTCAATCTGGGCAAAAAAAGAATCACAACACAACACAAATAAGTAGCAGAAAAAGCGATGAATCCCTTCACTTTTTGGGCTCCATGTTTGTGCAGAGGTGTACATCACACATCAATTTGCAACAATGGTGAGCAGTGGCAAACTGCTGCAGTTATCTCCTTGCCATGCTGTTTAACTCCACTGTACTACACCAACACACAGCTACATACATACTATAAAAAAATTCATGTCATTGCATTATCAATGTTTATCAAAAAGTATTTAGAAGTATTAGATACACCTGGATTTGAACCCAGTATCACCTGAGTTCAAAAAGATGTGTATTAGTGCATTAACATGTGCTGCTACAGAGTCAGTTAAGCAGCAGTTGCATTTCATAGAGTCAATACTATCACATTTTAGCAATGCGGCTCACGTTTGCACACTGCTTAGCTAAGTGCAAACATAAATAGTATTGGAAATTTGCATCTTGCATGCACTTACACGTTGCCAACCATTACGCAAACCTGCTTCTCACCTCGCTATGGAAAAGAAAATATTATGTATTACTGATGTTTACTGTCTATAATATGAAATTGCATGTAGAAACATAAAAAACTGATACAGTCATGTGTTGTCTCCCCCCAAGCACTGCAACCCTGGTGTCTCAGTACTTTTTCCACACATACATCACCTCCACTACAGAAAGTAATATACATGTTGTGTGATATGCAATGCATATCAATCTGGCATAGGCACCAGAAGCTGTTGAGGATGCGGGGCAGAGGGTGAGAGAAGCATTTAGTGATCTAAAAAGGGCAATTTTTATAACTATTTACTACCACAACATAGGTGCACTTGGAGGACATTTTAAGCTTAGTCAATTCCCTTTTGGTGCTTGAATTAACATTTTCTGATTGGTCTTACCTATTCCATGGCAGATAATTGTATATTAGCCCTAGTGAGAATAACTGTGATCATACCATAGATAATTTGAGGGGAGCTATGTAAGGGATGCAGTATTTAGGAAGTGCTTTTATCCATTAGTGGCATGAGGGGCAATCCTGGAGTACATTTTCTATTACCCATCCTTAGATCCAAGTTGCATTGGAATATGGATGGATGAGCTTTGTTTTGTTTTTATGGGTAGTCTGTTCTGGAACAGTGGTAGCCTCTGAGATATATATCAATCTCTCCACAACATTCATTTTAGATACCTAAACTGAGTATTTCTGATGCCATTTGACTTGCTGATGTTCAGTAGGTCCATCTGTATTAGGTTGGAGGAGGCCTTGTATGCCAGACATGTCACCTCTAAGCACTCTGTAGGATACTGAGTATAGTAATAAATCTTTGAGGTGGTTCATGCACAACCTATTGTTTAGGGCTTGTTTCCTTTTAGTAAGGTATCTCTGAAGGTATTCCAATTGTTGCATGGGGCTGGACAGATACATGCTAAAGTGGGCATTATACAAAATGATTGACCTGATGAGAGCTTTGTAAAGGGGGACAACAACATCTCCATATTTAGTCACTATCAATTTGTTTATAAGCTGTGCAATATAGAAAGACTTTCTTATGACTCTGCACACATGTTCGTCAAAAGTTAGGTCACTGTACATACAAGTTCCCAAATGCCAAACAATTGGGTCAGTTCTCAGAGAGCATTGTCATGATTGTGACACCAGTTATTATTTGGGACAAACCTTCCTGTATGATGGTTAAGTCATTTGGGGACTCAATAACTGCTCCTAGCTTGCTATCATCTCAAACTTAGCCGGCCAAAGCCCTTCGGTACTTCCTTTTATTTTTGAGATGTATATGCCAAACAGAAGAACTCTCAGCACCTAAACCTGGGGGACTCCATTGGTGACTGGTTTCTTCCCCTATTTTGATTTCCTCCATCCTGTGAGCAAGTTTGTAATCCAGTTAGTGATGCAAGTATTTGCCCCTACATTAGTCATCTTTTGTACTACACCTGAGTAGGGGATTGTGTGAAAAGGCATGGCCAGGTCAAGCTAATGTGGTGTGAACTGTTTTACCTTTATCCGTTGCTTTGGTAAGAAGAGTAAAGCTTAACATTTGCCCATGATTTTCAGACTTTCACACTTTCCTCTGGGCTGTTTTCAAACACATTTTAGGGCTATGCATACATGTATGCAGTCTTTGATTCACCTTCCTGACTGTGTTAAATTATATTCCTTGTATAATACAGCACCAGTTGTTAGAATATGTTTTAAATTTGTAATTTTGAACAGTCTTCTAGTAAGCAATGAAACAAAATGTATGAACCAATAATGAGAAAACTACCAATTTCCTAATATTTCAACCATAAAAGGTCACTCAAAAATTTCTGCAGAAGTAAGTCATCTAAATAACTCCACATTAAAGGGATTTCTAAGTAATGAACAGGTTGCTGCTAGGCAACAACTTTATATTTCATTGTTTCATCTACAAATAAAGTGACTGTTGCCCTTGAAGAATAAATTGCCTATGTTACATTAAAAAATGGTAAGCTAGTAATATTGCAATAAGGAATGGATAGCAAACTGATGACAGGTTCACAGTTACTAGGTAACTCCTCCAAAGGAGGGCATTCACAGGACTGCAGCATCCACTTCCTTTAAAGTGCAACACAGTACAGTATCAGCAATCCATCTACATACTCTGGGAGTAGAACCCATAGCCTTCTGAATCAAAAGCAAGGCTACTACCTATTGTGCTACTAACAATGCAAACATGGAATAAGCAGCACTAAACTTCTCTTCCTCTGAAGCTCTCTGAAAACGTTGTTATTTAACATTTGTTTACCAGGAAAGTCTAACAGGGAACAAAGCCAATTTTCAGCAGTGGCCCAGCAAGAAATGCTCCAGATGCATGTCTTTATAACATGGGAAGAAACCCACACAGATTATCTATAGACTCTGCACAGAAGGCACACCAGCCAAGAGTCAAACCAGAGAATCTTATGCTGTGAAGCAACAACACTACCATTGCACCATCAACTTGACACAGCTAAATCACTCAGTTTCAGAGCAGAAGAAATCTGGAAAAAGCCAAAATTTATTTGGGGGGGG
Source organism: Protopterus annectens (assembly GCF_019279795.1). Lineage (NCBI taxonomy): Eukaryota > Metazoa > Chordata > Ceratodontiformes > Protopteridae > Protopterus > Protopterus annectens. Next base: position 232,330,065 of record NC_056737.1, read on the forward strand.
GCAAAGGCCCAAAACTAGTGACACATTTTAAATAGTGCTTGTATAATCTTAGAAAGTTGTTGAAATAGTGTTTTGTGTTACCATGTGTTTCCAAAAAAAGATAGGAAGACTGAAACTTAAAGGGCTACCATTACTTAACGAATTCTGTTATCACTGATTTGCCAAAAAAAGACAAATTTTAAGAGGAACAGACCAAAGTGTGAGCCAAATATTCTGTGAAAATATAGACAGTTGGGAGCTATGGATTCAACTCCCTGAATCACAAGTGGTGGTGTGGATAGAAAATGCAGGCTGTTGTACTTAAGGCTCAGGGTTTTAGCCTAGGCAATCCTAACCACCAGGACACACACAAAGCTTTAGTGAATAAACCTAATGGAGCACCAGCAGCCTTAAGCTTCTAAATGGCAGCAATACACCACACACACCTTCAGTAAAATAAAATGTAATGGAGCACCTGCAGCCTTAAGCTTACCTGTGGGTGTTGAGTCTGGCAGCAATGATGTGATCAGGCAGCAGGAACACTTTTGTGTTTAAATTCAATGCATGCATGCGTCCTCCGTGTCGTCACAGGTCTTGCAGCTGTAAAAGTGTGGGGGATGCTCCCTCCCCCTTGCCCTATGGTTCAGGTGCCTATGCAATCTGGTAACATGCAGAACTATGGCTATTGAACCATAAACCTAAAAAGCCTTATCTGCAAGGCTAAGGAAGGAATCAGCATGGACCTTATCCACAGGGACATAGGTGACCTTCAATACACTTAACCAGACCCATTTTGTTTTTGTCAATTGTAGGTCTTGCTTATTAAACCTAGTGGACTTATTTGATACTGACCCCGAAGACCTGGATGAGGGCTAACAAGACATACTACCTATGTTGAGTTATTCCAGACCTTTGACACTATCCCCCATTTATGCCTCATAGTGAAAACCATCCATATGGAAATTAAGCTGTACATTACTAAATGGATAGCCAACTGTCTCATCCACAGAACACACACACTCTCTCAAAGTTGGGAACTGCATTTCCACCACTAGCCCACTTACCACTGGAATACTACAATTGTTTGAAATCTATTTCTCTGAAGCCAAGGCAATGGTAGATGGCTTGTGCTTTACCTAGCTTGCAGAAGACTGTTAAATGGATGCAATCATATAGAGCCCCCCAATGATGGTAACATATTACAGAGGGGGCTGACACAGGCAAATTATTGGTTCCAAACTCACAGAATGAACCTTAAAGCAAACAATGCTTCATTGCCCCTTTGGCAATGAAGTATACCTACTAAGTATGATATACATTGCACCCCTCTAAGCTCAAACACAGAGTTGTGAGACTTGGGAACACATGTTGATAGCAATTTACATTTTAATCACTATGTGTCCATAGTGATAAGACACACATTCTGCATTGTGCACCTCATACATATGGGCATTACATCCAGGACCAGGGAGGTCATAGCTCTGTTGTACTCTGCCCTTATAAGACCATTAATTGAGTATAATGTCCCTTCTGTCTGTACCTCACCAGACACCTGCAGCAACTGGACAAAACACAGAGGTTTGTGACTGGGAGAAGCCAGGGCCTCTAAAACATGACGTACATGGAAAGACTGATAGACCTGTAACTGTACTCAGTATCATGTAGGCTGCTGAGAGGTGACCTATGTTGGTCTACAGATAAGTTTCAGACCCTGCCCTATTGGAAATATTGGACATTTGCAAATCAAATGGGACAATAATAACTTGCTCCAGGGTTTTCACCCTAGCTTGTGACATAAACAGAATATGCTAAGAAGACAGATATATCCCTCAGTAATTGACACTACTCTGTAATATGCTCAAGCTGCATGCAAAGTAGTGCCCTTCAGTTATCCTGTTCAAGTTCAACCTTGACAACTGGATGGGTGATTGTAAAGTCACAGCTGGGATAGCAAAGGTAATTTCTATCCACCACTGGCCAGATGCATTTTCTTTGGATGTGGTGTGGGTTTCAATGCTGTTTCAATGAATGTGAGTTTAAAGAGCAGAGATATTTTAATGCAGAGTCTGTTTTCATTGTGAGACAGTGCTTCTTTGTTTAGCAGATATCTATTAGTGTTTGTGCATTGTGCTATAAAATGTAAAAATAAAATCAAAATAATCATTGTAGAAGTAAAGCAGTATGCACACATTAATGTTTATGGCAAAAGGGGCAAAATAGCCAGGTAATGGGACATTGGAATGGCTGCAGGGGGACACTGGTGCCATATTTTGGTTTTCTGTTCTTCAGTTTGCATTTGAAAGTTGGTATCCCACAAGTCCATTGGAGTGGGTGGGGTTACTTAATTATGTATGCAAATTTTATGTTAATCAGCATACGGATTTGTACCTATTTTTCATGGGCCTTGCCCAGATTTTTGATGTTTCCAGGTTGAGATGTATGTTGCTGGTCGAAGTTCAGATTGCTATCTAGATGTGTTTCCAGTGCCTGTATCACTAGGTTTCAGCATAGCAGAACTGTTGTCAATGTTGTAATTAACATGGATTTTCACTTTTCAGAAGGACAAATTAAATGACACATTTCTGCATTTATTTGTAGATCATGTGGATTTCTCACCAATCATACATCTGTGTTAGCTCCTCCTGTAGTATGTTATCATCATTTGTAGACTCAACAATTGCACCCAATATGCAAGAATCAGTAAACATGGTAAGCCAAAGCCTACATACTTTAGCCTGAATTGTCAAGAAATAAAGTCCAAACAGTAAAGGGCCAAGCACAGATCCCTGGGGTTTGCCAATCATGACAGTTCTAATGGTACAGGTTCATTCACCAACTTTCACAGTATGTGGTCTGTTGGTGAGCCCATTGGTTACCCATCTAATGATGTAAGGGTTACTCCCCAGCTGGGAGAGTTTCTCAATGATACCCACATGGTGAATTGTGTCCAAACCCTAGGCCAGATCATAATAGGCAGTATGCATTGTCTTACTTTTATCCAGGCCTGTCACACAGAATCAGTGGGCTGTGACAACATCACAGATCGCCTACGGCATGACTCAGCACATAATACCTTCCTGATACTGTTGAATACACACTTCCCTACACATGGGCTATGTTCCTGTAGAAAGGTATACATCAACATACATACATCTGAGTTGGGGGGACATCAACTGATGAATGCATGTATAGACACATCCTGACTCTCCTCAACTGTGAGGTAGACCAACATGTCATCATGGACCTCTTCTAAATGGACACTAGTAATATTCTGACTTTGTGCAACACATCTGTGTTGGTTCTTAATGCTACATCTGTTACATCTGATAGATATCCTCAAAGATATCATCATGGGCATGCATGGTGACAACAGTATCAGTTTGTGGAACTTGACCAGATCAAGTCATTTGACATAAATCCAGACTGTGGTATTCAATTTACACTGTCATATGTGACCATAAACAGCTATATCACCAAATGGGTAGACCAGTGTATCACATACGTGGCATTTTACTAAGTTGAAATGTGTGAAATGACCTATATCTCAGGTCCAGTGATCAGGTCCATACATCACGCGTGTCTCCTATGCCCTTTCCTGTCCATTAAAGTGATGGACATCAAAGATGACATACACATCCTGTATCCTAACAGTAGCCTGAATGGCTACATATTGTGGGCAATCATTGACTGTGAAATAATTATAATACACAGAGTATAAACACATACCAAAGATTGCGGCCACAGCCATGACAACACCTGCAATGACAAGAAAACATGGGGGGATTTGTCAGGAAAACAAAACACATACCCCAAGTATAATGTGGACATCACACCCTATAATCAGACCAATAGGTATGTGACCTGTGTCCTGGGGTAGATGGTAAGTGGAATGTCCACCAACATGTGGTCACATTGTTGACTACTCCCTTGAATGTAACACAAGTACTGGGTATGTAAAGAACATCCACATCAAAGGCCTCATTACCTTCATAATTCCCAGCCTTCATCACACCAATAACTGTGTACAATGCATCCTTTTTCATGTACCTCTCTATGGGTCCACTTCTAAATCTTGAAAGCTCATAATCTTGAAATTCAAAATACTGAAGCCAAAATTCTGAAAGTTCAAAATACTGAAAACTCAATATACTGAATTTCATAATATTGAAAAAACAGAGTACACCAACACTTACGATATTCCAAAACAATGACATAACAAAATATATTACTCTTCTCCAACTATAAGCATGGGGACAAGGCCCCCCCCACCCCCCATGCTACTTAAATATATCAACTCTGAGATCGCACTCCACAGAAGATAATGGAAAACATACCATTACATGCTTCATGACTGCCTGCTGTAACCTTAGTCATGTTCCCTTTTAATTTGCTATACAACAACATAATTCATCTTGGTGTAGTAAAGTGCAATCTCGGAGTTGATATATTTAAGTAGCAGGGAGTGTGGGGGGCCCCCACATGTGGGGTGCAGTGGGGCTTGCCCCCTGCTAATAGTTGGAGTAAACTAATATGCTTTGCCTTTTATTTGTTTCTCTATGTACTTCTACTGAAGTGTAGTAAGTGTTAGTATCCTGTAGTTTTTTTCAATATTATGAAATTCAGTATTTTGAGTTTTCAGTATTTTGAACTTTCAAGATTTTGGCTTTAGTATTTTGAATTTCAAGATTATGAGCTTTCAAGATGTAGAAGCAAACCCCTCTCTGCACATCTTCGAGTGATGTGTAACTGAAGTGTACCACCTTTGTCACAGTGAGCTGTCACACAGCTTATTGGCCATACCTAGGTATTATTTTTGTGGCATACACATGACTTTGTGATGGTGCAGAACAGCAATCAAGTTGTTACAGCAGATGCATGTGTGCTACCTGTTCTGCTGATGCCCACACTACATACATAGGTATTTGACAACATTAATGGCATGTATATCAGTATATCATTCATGACAGTGTAGATTGTGCCATATATATATATATATATATATATATATATATATATATATATATATATATATATATATACCATGCACACTAGTCACCTAGCCTGTATTGCTCATAATGTTGCATACAGGTATAGCACAGTCCCTTCTAACACATACAACCGCCTACAGAAGATATTATAATGCCAGGAGATTGTGTGTGGTTACCCCCATAGAGTGTGAATGTTTCCTAATAATTCTTCAAGTGTGTTTGTGCAGAATCATCTCTGATTACTCTAAATCACATATGTTATATCAGAGGTATGGGATTACTTTTGGTATTATACTGATATTGTCCATGATTGTGCATGGTTCTGTTTACTGTTGGCCATGTGCTTTTACCTGTGCCCCACTTGCTGGAGACCTCTGCTGAGATTACACTAATATTCAGACAAATCAGTTTGCACAGCTTCACAAAATGCACCCTGTCTCAATTGTATGCCAGATCCCTACTAGATGTCCTCTGTATTATTCATGTAAGGATGCTTATCTCACTCAGACATCCTCCCATTGTTATGCCACCTTATATGACAGTGACATAAAACACATTTTCACTGTGCAGTTCCTACTGTACCATATAGATATGTGACTGGTGTTGCTGCTACAAACATCTGCCATTGACATGGCCTCATCTGCTGTAGATTAGGTTGTTTCAACTGTCGTCTTTCCCTGTATTCATTTCTACAGTTTATCTGTGTGATGCTATTCAATACACACACTTCTCCTGAGTGTTTATTATAGATGGCAGTCCATGTACCATTACAGATCATTTACACAGATTCAGTACAGCATGCCAAGAATGGGCCATCACAATACTCCACACTGTAGATACACTGTCCTGTACTGTGTTTAGACCATATATTTTGCATTCATACCTCTCACCTGTCCAGATATTCCCAGGATGTCCAGATGTGTTCCTTATCAAATTTGTGGCTTTCTGCAATGTCACTGGGATGATTTCAGGACTGATGTGATTCAATATTACATACATTGGAGTTCATACCTCTCAACTGTCCAGCTTTTTGCAGAATGTCCAGATTTCTGTTTCATATTTATGATCTTTTCCTCATAAAATTTTGGTTTTTCGCAAATCATTGCCATGTCATTGTGGACTGAAGTCAGAAAAAATGACGGACATTTAAGTTTCAAACTTCATGCTCTTCAGAAAATCCATGCTAATATAAAGCTTATTATTCTATTATCAACTTTCTCAGTTTGTAAGAGCAATATTAAAAATCTGTCCCTATTTTGGGCCTTTGTCCCCCTATTATTTGTGGCTTTATCTAGACTTTTTGCTCTAAGAAGTTTTGAGGAATGTTTGAGTTTCATACTTCAAATCCTTCAGAACATGCATTTCTACTACACTTCTACAAGCATCTATGTCAAATATGTCCCTGTTTCTGGGTCATTGTCCCTGGATTATGTTGGCCTTTATGCAGATGTATTGAATTAAGAGATTGAAATCTGTTAAGCCCTAGTTATCACTGAAGCATTCCACACAAAACCATGGGCTGTAAGTGCTCTTCTTTAAACAGGATTTCTATCCGTGTTTACTTCCACAGTTTCCTGGCCAGCAACACTGCTTAGTTGCGGTGTGCAGCATGAATATGCATTGCGTGGTGGTGCACACTGCTGCTCACCACTGTGCACACATGTAAATTCTGTGTAGGCTTCATGCACAGCCTACACATAGTTTATTGAATCCCAGAGTTTATCTAATGACCTCTGAAGGTCAGAAAGAGTGCAGCACAACAAAAAACAGAGCATCATACCCATTTTAATAAGCATTCAAATAGCATAATAACAGAGAAATGGAAACTTAATGAACAGATTCTTAGAACTTTATAGATGAAGTTTTTTAGAAAAACCTGTATCTAATTACCTCAAGTCAGAAGAAGTGCAACACAATATAGTGATCTAACAGCTATGCAAAGTTGCATTTGTTATTATTAACTGCAATCCATGGTTCATAAAAAAATTCAAAAAAATCACTGAGTCACAAAGAAACTTCATAAAAACATTATACACATTAAATTTGGACTGATGAGTATGGAAACTTTAAACAAGACCGTGTATGTTGGAAAATACCCAGACTGTTAACATTAACATGACTGAAAAGAGAAAACAAAACAAGGCTATTATTTCTGTGTAAATCTCAGAAAAAGATTTTTCCAGAAAGACAAGTTACAGAAGTATGTTTTATTAGTTAACTCTGTGCCATTTTATTTAGACACTTCTAAGCCATGTTTCAGTGCTGATACTTTTTTGAACATTTTCTTTTTTTTGGTTTCAGCACTGTTTATTGCAGTGGGACGTGTTCTATAGTTTAAATAATTTACAGTAATAAAAGTACTAAAATATCAAATGCAAGTTAAGTAATGTAAGTAAAATCTAACTAGTATTATCTATTTTATTTATTTATTTACATTTGTTTACCGGGAAATTCCAACTGGACACAGGTCCTTTTTCATTGGAGGCCCAGGGAGAAAAGTTCCACATTTTTTGTAACATCTATTCTGTAATGTAGTGTTTTGTACCATTGCTGCTTGATTTCTGTATTTTGATTCTGTAACTTTATCATGTTGTTTGTTTTTGAAGCTTTTTTTCCCGGGGTCTCTAATGAAAATGGGCTCACCCTGGCCCAGTAGACCTCCTAATAAATGCAAATAAATAAAGTGTATTACCTGATCAGCAATGGGAAATCATTAAAAATACTAATAATATAACATAACATGAAAAATGTCAGTTTCATAGACTTCACAGGCACATAGTCAAGAAATGCAGGGAGTAGTAATATATATATGCAAAAATGAGTGACAGTCCTCATAGCAACATTAAATAGAGTCAGACACTGTAATATATGGAAGTCAAACTGAACACTGACATACACACACACACACACACACACACACACATCAAATGTAGCAGAAAACATCTGTTAAGCAATGTATATTATCTGATCAGGAAGAGTAACAGCCATCAAAAAAGTAAAAATAACTTCCAGATGAAAGTGAAAATATAAATCCAATAAACTGGAAATGATGTTGTATAAGAAGGGACAGGAATGAGTGAAGTATACATTCAAAGAAGGCCTGCACTGCCAAGAGAAATAAAAATAAAAAAAATCAGTTTCACTAACCTCAGATACACATTTAAATACATAACACTCAAAAGAGTAAAACACTGAAATTCATATTCAAAGGTAATGAAAGCTAATGATAAGACCAGGTTTCCTTACTTTTTGTTTACAATTACAAAGGTGCCACAAGCGTCATTGGAGTGTACCTAAATTTATTGTATAGTATATATCAAAATTTTATTGTATACTGTTAAATCTGCGGTGGTGGTGCTGCGGTAGCATTGTCGCCTCACAGTAAGATGCTGTCCGGTTCGATTCTCAGCTAGAGCGTCTTCTGCGTGGAGACATGCGTGAATGGGCGTACCTTTGTTGAAGGTTGCGCATCAGGGCTGGTAACTCGGCACGTAAAACTCAACTACCAATCATTAGCGGACCAGAGTTCTGCTGTGGTGACCCCTTAAAAGACACAACAACTGTTTGTATAGTGAACATTCAAAAAGCCTACCTGATACTGTTAAAGAGAGCTGAAAAGTAGAGAAACCCCGATTTAAAAATGTTATAGAGCAATACACAGAACTAGAAGAAAGATTCACAGTGGCAATGCAAATAGTGAAAGAGAATAATACAAGAGCTGAGGAAAGGCTGAAACGTGTGTGGGAATCCTGAAAGGAGAGAATTCAAATCAGGAGGCAGGGTCTTGCTTTTTCTGCCATCAGAAGAAAATACATTTTTAGTGACATGGCAAGCTGCATTTAAAATTCTAGAAAAATTAAATGAGGTAGGTCATAAACTGAGAGAGAATAGTAAAAGAAAATCAGATCAAAGCTATCAACTCAACATACTAAAAGAATGGAAAGCATCTGCTTATTTAGTAAAGAGCTGTAACACTTTGGGAGAAAACTGTTCAGATAGGCAAGTCATTATAAAAAATAAAAATAGATGTTAGAATTTCTAACTAGAACTAAGGACTTTTTCCAAATCTACCAGAGAGGATAACGCTGATTGAGAAGCATATATAATAATGCCACCAGGAGTGAAGGTATGTTCAAATTCCTACAGAGTGTCTGATGCACAAAAAGTTAGGTCTGCAGAGAAGAACTTTATTGTTAGAAATTTCAAACTAAGAAACCAACAGTAAATGTGAAAAACAAACAGAAATGCAAAATGACAGAGCTGAAAGCTCTATCAGTGACAGAGAAAAAGATGTAAGCATTCTAATAATGACATCAGTGTTGCCTTTGATAAGATTAATGAAAAATTATTACCTGAACAGAGTAACCGGTTAGAAGAAATGGACACTCAGCAGCAGTAACAATCTGTGAGCAGAAAAATAAAAGTTATCAAAATACATGACTCTACATATAATGTAATGAAAGCAGTGCCATAAATGCTGTAATAGTAAGGATATCTTTCTGCAATATAATATCAAGGTAGAGAGGAGGTCATCAGCACTAGGCATAGACTTTCAGAGGGAACTGAATGGTATTTTTCACTGTTATGACTTTAAACTCACAAGAAGGGGTCCATTACCAGAGACTGCCAAATGCAGTGAGGAGCTCTAGAATAGAAAATGAGAAACCTGTGATTAGTTGTCAGGGCACACCGAACCTGATCAGCACTGCCACTGCATGGATTATTTATGGCCTTAGTAATGCTGCTTTTGTGGCATTTTTGGCCTTTATTACACCATGCCATTTTGCTAAGCTGTCAATAACATGGATCAGACCTTGTTTCTATATAGCTGAGAGGGTAGTTGAGGTAACATCATCCCCTCTTCTATGTTAAAAAAGCAGGTTTCGAGTTAAGACAGAAGTCATGTTTGTAGGTTAGCTGCTCCTGTGGGCCATTCTAAGCCTATCAAAGTCAGTCTTCAAAGGTGTGAATCAAACCTTATACTTTGTGTCTGTGATGTAAACACCTTAACCATTATGCCAATCCCCCAATGTACAAGTTTTGAGTAATGAATAGTGTGTGTTATGTAAATATTGGAAAAAATACTATATTTCAAAAAACTTTGGATTGAAAAAGTTGATTATTTCATTGCATGAGATAAATATTATGTAAATAATGCTGTTTTTATGCACTGCCAGGTAATGTTATGTATTAGCTATAGAAAAAGTTCTTCATATTGAGTTAGTGGATCATTATGAGACCAACTATATGACTTATTCTTGTATAAAAAGAGACCTATTCTAAGCCAAGAAAGGATTGTTTGAGTCTCAGATGGAAGGTCAGTTGTCTTGTGTGTAGCAGAAAACTGGGTTTGAAGTGAAGTCTGTCATTAGGCTTCAGTCAGAGGTGGCTCCTCATGCTTGCAGAGAGAGATTCTGAGGAAGAAAGGATACCTGCAATTGTCCATATCACAAAACTGTAATGGACATTCAGTGTGATTCCCTGTATGAGAAACAAGTTCATCTGAAGCCTGCAACAACTTCATTTTAGCTGAACCAGTAGTTTGATGTATATGTCAATCTTTAATTTAAACAATGGAGAAAAATGCTGATGAACGTGTATGTGTGTGTGTGTGTGTGTGTGTGTGTGTGTGTGTGTGTGTGTGTGTGTGTGTGTGTGTGTATAGATATATATATATATATATATATATATATATATATATATATTTTTTGCTAGTGAGACTACATGCTGTTTTAAAATTTACTATGCAAACTTGAATAGAGTAACGTCTGTACTAAATACTTTTTTTGTCAGCTTCTTCTGAGTCCAGTGCTTTACCAGTGCCTATATGCATACAAACATGCACACACATGCATACAACAATTATGTATATATAAATATATGTATATGTGTGTGTGTGTATGTATATATATATATATATATATATATATATATACACATATATATATATATATATATATATATATATATATATATATATATATATATGTGTGTGTGTGTGTGTGTGTGTGTGTGTGTGTGTAGGGGGTCTATCTTAAAATGTTGACTACACAAAGAGTTGAATCTCAAAATATTTACCAGAAAACATTGAATATCTGAAACAATGAAATGTGGAAGTAGCTGTTTGTCCAGGATCATGCTACAGTGGGGGGGGGGTGCACTTTCTCCAATGTAGTGCAGTCCTGTATTTGGTGCATATAATAACATTTTAATAAATAAGTCACATCTAAGTGCTATTTATATAAAAACGGTCATCTTAAAGAAATGGCTATCACTCATATTGTTCTTGTCTTCACTAGCTTCACTAACGTGACACAAGCCCAGTCTGGGACTGCAAAGGACTTTATTGGATCATGTCAGGATTTCAGAAGGTTTTGGTTTTGTCAGAAAGAAACTGATAGCTACCATTGCCTCCGCCCACTCAAAACATGTTTTTAAAAATGTGAGAGGCGGTGGCTGTAACAACTATTTGGAGCAGATGGAGCTAAAATGGATTCTTAGGATGCAAACTTATAAGCATCCAGGGTTGACTACTCAGGTTAATATCAAACCCATTTTGAGTGGGCAGAGGCTTGAGGCACATAGGAAGTTGCATTGATTGTATGAGGAAATGATGTCATTGTTTTTTGGTGCAATTTTCTCTTGTTTTTGATAGGTCAAATGTTAGTTTAAAAATGTTCATGGTTTTTTAGTTTCTTATAGGATCTGAAGAAGCTGTATGCGAAAGCACTTGTCCTTTTTTATCTGATTTTTACATGGAATTTGTTTGCTGCTATTCTTATAATCATTTTTATTAAAGCCGTGTCTTCAGTTGTGGTTGTCCAGTTGGTATGTTTTTTGAAGTTTGGTTTTCACCTGGACATTCAGTACAAACTGGTTATTTTCTTGTTTGCAGCTACAGGAAAGTTAAGAGCTTCTTTTTTTTTTTTTTTTTTTTACAGAATGAATGTTTTCAGTTCTATCCAGTGGAATCAGAAACTGCACATATTTTTCAGATTAGAATAAAGCTATACTCTTTACAGCACAAAATTTTTATATTCAGTGTTAGATGTTGCATAAATAACCAAATTCATTTAAGTTTAACAACAAATCATTCACTGAGAAACTGCTAGTACAGTGCACAAATAACATCTATTATTTCTTAGAAGTGTCATTTTTAATTGCAACAGCAACTAGGTGACCTGCGTGCTTATTTATTTCTTACCATATAGTCAATGTGTTCAACTAGCATGTTTTTCTAGAGTGACACACTGTCTCTAATAAGTGCTGTATTAGTAACTGGGTAGACATGTTCCTCCGTGGGAGCCATCATTATTTTCCTAACAACAATCACTTGAATGTATATATTTATGATGACTGGCAAACACAGTTTGTATCAGTAGATACATATTGACATATTGATTTTATGTCAGCAATTACATGCTTTTCAATCTCTCTGTAGTGTATTATTTAAACTGAAATTCTTTATGTGCATCATTGTTCTTGGAAACTCATGTTTGTGACTCCCACGCAATCAAAAATGCAATCTCCAATCATCTATTACCCTTATGTTTCCTGTACATGAGCAAATTCACTTGTAGTGATCTCACTGTGAGTCCAGAAGCTTTATTCTTGATCATCAGTCTTGACATCAAGTGCTTGCAACTATTATCTCTTCTGTACATTTACATCCTGGAAACATATTGAGCATGTATGTCGTCAAAGATGAAACTGCTTTCAATAATATAATTGTGGCTTGGCAAATCACAGAATACTGGCTTTATAGGTTCAGAGGTTTAGAGATTAGTACTAAGCTAACTGCCCTTGCGAGCCATTTTAAGCCTAGCCAATTATCCCATGTGAGACTTAAACCCTGCACCTTGTGTTTATAAGGCAAACACCTTAACAATTAGGCCACTCTCCCAACCCCCTAAACTTAACTGTTACTGCGACAACCTTTGACAAGGAATAAAACATAGCAGAAGAGGCGTATCTAACACTAGAGAGGCACTGATAGAATATAGAGTAACACAGCAACAGTCTTGTCTACTGAGGAGTTAATTCAAAAACTAGTAAAATGCAAACATTGTTTACAAGTAACACAAAAGGTAGACCTAGAGACAATTATATTCATGTGTTGACAATAACAACAAATATTATTATTTCAGAGGAGTGGAACTTTACAGAACTGTTATTAGGATATGTTTAGCTTGCACATCCTCAACATGGGGGATCAGGGGGCTTGCTCCTTAATAAACTAATGTTGCAGAGTAAGATTTAATTGTATTTAATGCTTCTATGTTTAGCCATTAAATGAAAAGTTGGCTAATCAGCGAACGTTAAACACCAAATGTGGAAATTATCGAACAAGCTTGTCTTCAAAAATAATACTATTGAATGGCCATAGTTGGCCAACATCATGAAAGGCCTTCATAAAAACACCTTTTCAACCAAGGTGGGGAGCTCTGCCCCCCCCCCCCCCAACATCCCCTAACTATAAATGCCAACTCCGGAATTGCACTACAATGGGGAATAAAGCAAATTTATAAAAGGGATTATTTACCTTCCCTTACGCATCACAGTACTTTCTGGTTGTTGGACAACTATGGCCATTCAATGGTATTATTTTCAAAGATACACTTCTTCAGCAATTTCCATGTTTGGTGTTTAACATTAGCTGATTAGCCACACTCTGAGATTTTAATTTGATGGCCAAACATAGACCCGTATTTAACGCAGTAAACGCAGATTGAGTTATTTCAGTGAGTTGTGCTTCAACAAAAAGTTTTTATACAAAGTCTCCTAGTCCTGTATAAGAGCTGTTCATAAATCCTACTTTAGTACAGTAAAATAAACATGCAGTGGTTAGGAATGTCTGGATAACCCACATAGGTAGCAAAAATTTTAAAACATTTTGTTTGCTATACCAAACACCCAATGAAACAAAACTTTTTCCAGATATCTGAACTACAAAATATCAGAATCAAAAAACATTAACCTATCTTCTGTGAATCTGTCTTTAGTGGAAACTATTTGCTAATAAATGATATAGAAGTATGCTATATTCCCATTTGTACAGCTTGTATAACCCAATATCAGAATATTGTCATCATTTCTTGAATAAACTTTTTTGCAGTGTTGTCATTCTAGTGTTATTTAATCAGATGGCATGGCCCTCCCTTTAACAGCTCTCTGTTAATTTTGTGATACACATGGAACATATTTATTTATTTATTGACATTAGATTACTAAGAAAGTCCAATGGGGTAGAAGCCCATTTTCAGTGGAGGAGCAGGGAGAAAAACTCCAAATAAAAATAAGGGTAGCTCAGCTATAACCACAAGCATGGTGCAGGTGTTCAAGGTTAGTCCATAGAAAGTGACAGGGGTTGTTAATGTGGAAGAAATATCATGAAGGCAACAGATAACTAACTTGATAAGATAGTATGAAGGTTCTGCACATCTAACAACAGGCACATCACCAGCCAAATACAACTTCCACACATCTAATAACAACTACAATACCAGCCATACACAACTGCACAAATCCAACAACAGGTGCAACACCAAACCAGTACAACTTCCATACATCTAATAACAACTACAATACCAGCCATACACAACTTCACACATCCAACAACAGGCGCAACACCAGCCAAATAAAACTTCCACACATCTAATAACAACTACAATACCAGCCATACACAACTTCACTTTCAACAACAGGTGCAACAGCAGCCAAATACAACTTTCAGACATCTAGCAACAACTAAAATACCAGCCATACACAACTTCACACACCCAACAACGGGTGCAACACCAAACAAATACAACTTCCACACATCTAACAACTACAATACCAGCCATACACAACTTCACACATCCAACAACAGATGCAACACCAGCCAAATACAACTTCCAGACATCTAACAACTACAATACCAGCCATACATAACTTCACACATCCAACAACAGGTACAACGTCAGCCATACGCAACTTACACACATCTAACAACAGGAGCAACATCAGCCAAATACAAGTTCTGCACATCTAACAAGTGCAACACCAGCCATACACAACTTTCACACATCTAACAACAAGTGCAACACCAGCCGTACACAACTTCCACACATCTAACAACAGGAGCAACATCAGCCAAATACAACTCCCACACATCTAACAACAAGTGCAACATCAGCCATACACAACTCCCACACATCTAACAACAAGTGCAACACCAGCCGTACACAACTTCCACACATCTAACAACAGGAGCAACATCAGCCATACACAACTTCCACACATCTAACAACAGATGTAATACCAGCCGTATACAACATCCACCCATCTAACAACAAGTGCAACACCAGCCGTACACTACTCCACACATCTAACAACAGATGTAATACCAGCCATACACAACTTCCACACATCTAACAAGTGCAACACCAACCGTATACAACTTCCACACATCTAAAAACAGATATAATACCAGCCGTATACAACTTCCACACATCTAACAACAGATGTAATACCAGCCGTACACAACTTCCACACATCTAACAACAGATGTAATACCAGCCGTATACAACTTCCACACATCAACAACAGATGTAATACAAGCTGTACACAACTTCCACACATCTAACAACAAGTGCAACACCAGCTGTACACAACTTCCACACATCTACCAACAAGTTCAACACCAACTGTACACAACTTCTACACATTTATCAATGGCCGCAACAGCAGCTGATGTGTTGCTTAAATATGAATTTAAGGATAAAGCTTCATCTATGAGAGAAACATTATTTATCTCTTAGGTGATGATATTATAAGTCATGTGATGTGGCCAAATAATTTGTGAGGAAGAAATACTTTGAACAAATGTGCATAAGATAGGTGCATGCATTTTCAATGTGACAGGCCAGAAGATGCATTTTCCAAAAGGAACAGCCAATTGTATTAAAATATATGATAAATAATCAATTTTTTGTAACCCTGAGCCATACTTTGTGAAAGACAAGAGGGAGCAACAGGAACCATATCCTAACAAGACACTATTAATTTTTAAACCTGTATTCTGATGATAGTGACAACGCAATATACCACAGACAGTATGTAGCCTACTTGCACCATATTTTCTAGGCTTGCCCTTAACTAGAAATGCCTGGGTTCAATTCTGGTTGGTGTTTAGTAGCTTAGTATCCTACTACAGGTCAGGACAGGACATAGCTAGTGATTCATGGTGCTCTTTCAGAACTTCAAATCTCATCACCTCTGCTATATCTAGTAACATTAGCAGTAAAGAAAGCAATCACTCATTCCCAGAGGTTATCTAAATCACCCCAAATTTCTACCTGTTGGCAAATTCTACAGATTTACACTGCAGAATGAATGACAGCACAAAGGAAATGCAAAGAAGAGTTATTGTATGCTAAGTGGGATAAGTATCAAGCTCTCCTAACATTAGTTACTATATCAGGCATCTAATTAAATACATGCCCATATGTATGTGCGTATATATGTGTATATGTGTGTGTGTATATATATATATATATATATATATATATATATATATATGTATGTATCTATATATATCGGGAGAGAGAGAGAGAGATAGATATGTTACACTATGCTCTAGTAGACTCATTTTATGGACTCCTACCTTTATTTTGTTTTATCATATTTCATTGTACTTTATTTTATTATAATTTAATCAACTAATTAAATATTCTATAATTTTTTGTAGCTTATGCTTGATAAGTAAGATGAACTTCATTCTAAGATGAACACCCCCCCCCCCCCCCCCCACCATTCTCTCCTCTCCTTTTGCCTTTTATTCCTCTCTCCTTGTTGCTCTGTTCTAGGATTATAAAATCATTTTAAATATCATTATATCTCATAGAAATGTATGGATATTT